>NW_017386035.1:329797-532430 GCF_000237925.1 Schistosoma mansoni | reverse complement strand
TCTGTTGTAGAGACATAAACTCACCGAAGACAATTGGTGAACGGTCGCTCAAAATCGTGGTATTGGTTGAAGTTAGACATTAACACCGTTGGATGCCGGCTCACTGGTCTATCGGTTAAGGGCTCCGACGCGAGACTGCTAGGTCCTGGGTTCGAATGTCGCGAGTGCGGGATCGTGGATGCGCACTGCTGAGGAGTCCCATAATAGGACGAAACGGCCGTCCAGTGCTTCCAAGTTTTCCATGGTGTTCTAGCTTAAATTGACTCACGCTTTCAACTATGAAAAGACTATTGTCCAACTGTTAAAAAATGAGTATGGATATCATCTTTGGAAAAAATCTATATCAAAGGAACTTACTCAAAATTCTTTAATCCGTTAGACTTAGTTACACGATGTCTTGTAATTTCGAGTCTTTGGAGTATGTTTGAATTGTTGTAAACTACGCTCTTTAGCTAAGTAGATAACGTGATGACATTTGAAGTAACTAGTAATGAGTTCGAATTCCAGTGTAAACAATAAAAATTGGATTCAGGTACTTTTCACTAGTGAGTACGAAAATAGAGCGAAATATGTACTCTGAATTTCACTACTAACCATAATCCAAATACATTAATTCCTAATATCTTTCTCAAGCTATTAGATAGATACATCTTCACTAAGATAATCAGGTTAATTAACATAATGTGAACTACTCGTTACCAACTCGCTGATGTTAATTGAATGGTGAATATCGCTTACTGATGCAACTATAAAAATTGTTTTTATTACATAAAGAATGGTGATTTTAGGATCGTTATGTTGACTTTCTTCATAAGTGTGAGACTTATAAAAACTTTACATAAATGGTGACTTCTGAAATTATGCGAATTAAAACAAATTTTCACATGCTTTGAATGACATTAATTCACAAATACCAGCCCTGATGTAATGAGAAGTAGTTAATTTTTTTAAAACTGCCTCTGTGGAACATAATATTGTTGGGTAAGTAAATGGTAAAAGCTAAAGGATCTGTACTCAGTCTTGAATGTATCAAACATTATTTTTTTAACTTTATACACTAGTTAACTCAAAGATATTGTTTCCTATTATTATAAGAGTCAAAGTGAAATATTGAATTCCAGTTTATTTCTATATTCGTTTATAATATTTGGCATGACTATAACAAAGTCATTAAAGTAACTGATTTTCCACTATTGGATTAGAAATATGAATATTATTTTCTTACTTTATTCGAATGATGAGAGATTCTCCTTTGTTGTTAAATGATGTATATTTGAACGAGCTACACAAATCCATGGTCTGTCAACATTTAAACAGTATCATTTATTGAATGACACTTGATTATACAGCTGGTCCGTCGCAGTGTGATTCACATTTAGACCACATTTTAAACTAAATAATATAAAAGAAATATGTTTCAAATCAAATAATCACATTTCATATCATTAAAGTGAAAAGAAATTAATAAAGTGGGATGATGGTATCAGAACACAAAACATAGATGGTATGTTTCAAAGGAATCAAATAGAATTGAAGAATGAAAAGTATTTACAACCACCAATTGTGTTTAATGATTAGCCAAAATTAACTCACTCATTTTCTTTATGACTTCTATTTGAGTAATATATATATATATATATATATATATATATATATATATATAGACTTGTTAATATATGTATTTTATTTGATAGTTAACTCTTTTAAATATAAATTTAAAGCAATTAGTCCCTTTGATAAATTTCGATTATGTAATAAGAAGACAAGATGATCAGAACTATGTGATATAATAGCGCAATACATTTCGAACAATCTGATCACAAATATATACCTGTTAAGAATATTTATATATAAAAATAAAAGGTCAACTAGAATAGAAGTGGAGGGGGTAAGGGTAGACAAGGATAATGATAATAAAAATAATGTGAAAACAATTTGAAACCTGATCACTCTGGATAATAAGCTAATATTACCAGGGTAGGTTTAAGGTGAGAACAAACTGTTTTTTGAATACACAAAGGGGGTTTGAATTTTCATATGACTAAGGCTTCAATAAACCTTAGTATATGTATGCCCTTTTACACTTTTGTACAACACCACTAAAGCCGAGTTAAGATCAATCTTATGACCTGTTTCGATTATATGTTTGGGAATAGAAGATGATGGATGTTTATCCTCTGCTCTTATCGGGCCATTTGATTCTATTTGTTTCTGTAACCATTTTGGTACATGGTTCACACACCCTGATTTCAGATCACGATTGCTCCTCCCAATGTATGTGTGACCACACACACATTTAAATTGGTAAACGCAGTGGGATGTGACAATCGTTTTCATGTTTTTTAGGTTTTGAATGAAGCATGGACCTCTTAATATCTTTATCCGCTATAATAATAATAATAATAATAATAATAATAAAACTTCTAACTGATTTCCTTAGACAATCCATATTCTTACAACAGTTTATCAATATCAGTTTATTATTGACCTCATCTTTTCTTTGTGTACTATTGTAAATTAAATAAAAAACTATTTTACGTTATGTATTAATTACAATTGGGAAAAAGAAAAACATACATCAATCAATATAACAAGAATCGATCTCAAAAAGATAATAATAATAACATACGTTTGTTTAAAACATTCGATCATTATCTAATGTTATTCCCACGATAAGTATACATTTTAAATTAAGGGGATTATAACAAATATCTAAAGTTTATTTATCTATCTATATATTATTGATTCATTAATTTAAAATCTATTTGAGATTATATATATACATATATGATTTGCCTTTCCATAGATGAAAAGGGAAACTATTAGAAATCAGGATGAGTTTATTAAATTCAAATATAATTTCAAATGATATAGCTTTATCTAAATATTTTAATCGAACGAATACAATTTTAGGTAAGTATCATGGAAACCTTCATCAAAATAAAACAACAATTATCTGAGTATGTATATTATTAACACATAAGATTTTGTTTAACGTAAAGGTATAATTAAGTATCCTAGAAACATTATTTCCTTTTTTCATATAGCTTCTTCTTAATCTATCTAAATAAATTTATTATTAAATTCACTTGCTATTGTTTGGTTGAATCTTCTCATTAACGTTTTAGGACTGCAATTGATCAGTCTCTTATTGGCAATATGTGCATACTATGCGTATTGCATCGATATAGCCTTAATTCATAAGCATTATAAACAGAGATGGATAGTGACTAGCAGTGGAATCCAGGACGTGCGTTTCGTACTAATTGGGACTCGTCAGCTGGATGTACCTGCATCTCAGAGTTGATGTTCACTCTGGGACTCGAACCCAGTACTGTTCGCTTCAAACGTCATCGCGTTATCCACTTAGCCACTGAGTCTTGATAGACACTTGGTTTTGCAATGGGATTAAGTTTAAATTCACTTGCTATGGTTTGGTTGAATCTTTCCATTGACGCTTTAGGACTGCGATTGGTCAATCTCTTATTATTGTTATAAGAACAAGATTAATTATTTTTCAAATTTTTAAATAAAATTACAAAATGATAACTCTTAAAAAGAGTTAAGAAAAGAAAAATAATAGATGCCGGCTCAATGCTCTAGAGGTTATGCGTTTGCGCGCGAGGTCGACAGATCGTGAGTTCGAATCCCACGGGGGGGATCATGGATGCGCACTGTTGAGGAGTCCCATGCTCAGACGAAACGGCTGTCCAGTGCTTCCAGGTTTTCCATGGTGTTCTAGCTTTAAATGACTTACGAATTTATTTTTCAAATTTATTATTCTGTGGTCTTTTACAGTCCCTAAATTACAGTTGACTAATTATAAATACTCTAATCACCTATACATAAAAAGCATCCTAGCTATACAAATATTGATTTTTATCATTCTAATGTCTTATGGTCTCTCATTTTGCTCTTTTGTTGTTATTAGTTACGTCTGAATAATAAAGGTTACTTATAGACACTCACCTGTCTCTCCTAGTCTTCTGATTAGAGATTTAAACAAGTGAAAATTTGCTTGATCTATCGATTGTACCATGAATTTCGTAAAGAGATTAGTAGACATATTGTGTCATAGGTAAGAACAAAACGAAATGCATGCATTAACGGATAGAGTTTGATTATGGAGATAACTAAGTAAGTAGTTATGGAGTTTTGAAATGAACTGAAACTGTTATGAGGTAACTTTCACATTATTTGTAGTTAGTGTAAACTTGTAGTTAAAACTAATTATAACTTTTCTACTCAAGGATAATATTTCAGAAGATAATGTATTCGCTAATAACCATCGAAATATGTTATTGAATTTTGATATGGTCTATTAATACCTCTACGTTCATAAATCATAAACTCATAAACACCGTGATTATATTTTCTGCACACAACAGGCAGTTTATGAATACCTTTGATTCGAACAGCTGAAGTTCAAATACAAGTAAAATGCCATGCTGCAATCCTCCATAATTTTTAAATATTAGCAGTTGTATAAATAAGGCACATTCAGTAGAAAACTGAGTAACTTATTTATGATTATGTAGTTAGTAGTTTTTGAATGATAGGGTAAATGACAGTAAATAATAGGACAGTAAAATCTTACAATTAGGACTATTAAACACCAGTTTTGATAAATATCCTTGAAATATTCAGATTAGTACACCTAATAAATGATGAAGTTGCACAGTTTCTCTTTATCAGGCTACATTTACCACTGGTTGATTTACGGGTTTCAAGAAGGAATATTATATATTACTAATGCATAATAAAATAACTTTATTTCTAAATAATTGAGAATAATCCTAATAAATCCATATGTTACAATTAAAAGAAAACGAACGAAATTAAGAAAAGAAAGTTTTTGAAGATTACTAGGTCAAAAATTCGGATGAAAGAAAAGAAGGAATATATCCATCCTAATGCAGTTGATTTGGAAATAAATTATCTAAGGTTCTTCGTCACAGACTTGGTTATTTGAGGAACTGAAAGTAGAAATTATATACCTTGTGATACAGTTAACGATCTCAAGGGGATGATTTGGCCAACATTCTATTCACAATTAAATATTAATAAGATTTAATTTAATTATGATCCATAAATGAATAGTTTTATAAATGAAATATACATATTCTTAAATCTTGATATGTAAATTTTATTTCATTGAAAGGGAGCGGTACATTATCCTCAAATTATAATGATCATTTAAATAAAATAATTAAACGTGTAACATTGAAAATCGATGTATCGCATACAAATCATAGTCATATAATTGGTCGTTATGGATGGAATATTAAGAAAATCATGATGAGTACACAATGTCGTATACATTTTCCAGATTCAAATCGTAATAGTTCAGTGATTAAAAGTAATCAAGTTTCAATAACTGGTCAGTTGGAGAATGTGGAGAAGGCTAGAAGAATAATTCGAGTATGTTGAATTGTTTAAAGATTTAAGAATATGATACTTATGACTGATTAATTTGGTTATTTAATATACCTTTATGAAGGTTAATTTTTTGCTTAATTAGATACTATGTTTAATCTAGCATTGACTTATTCAGGTTATTGGAAAATAATGGTGTTAATCAATCAATGAACTGTAAGAAACGATATTTAACTTACCAACTATTCAGTAGATCTTTGGTAAAAATACCACTAAGGTATATGAAATATTTTACTAGACAAACGAATAATAAACATAGAATCTCAGTGATAACTCCATCCCAGATAGATTTAAGTAATAAATACATTATATTTATGAGAATAATTGCAGAAGCCATATCGATTTGCAAGAATGATCAGGATGATACACAAACATATGTAAAATGTAAATAACATAGATACAGGGGTAAATTACTTGAGTCGGCATTGTTCATAAATTGTTTTGAAAGGGCATTTGTATCAGGGATTAATTATAAAAAATATGAAGCGATAGTTGGAAACCAGTATTTTCTTAATAGGAGGTCTAGGAAATCCTTAACAAACATGATTAATGTATCGAGGAGTGATCGCAGTGCCGTTAAATAGTATTTATAATCATGTGCAGCTAGAGAGGAGGAAATCTGAACGGAAAGTAAGGGACAAAAACGGTAAAAATCAATGTAATAGGTCTGTCATTGATTGTGCGCGTAATTATTTTGTGATCTGCTGATCAAGGATTGTCTAAGAGTAAAATATCAGAGACAAGAAGAGCCTAGTAAGAATACGCAATAATAAGCGTGATGAAGCATAGTGTTGCTACACTTTCATTAATGGAGTTAAATACAGCCGCTGGTGTATGGTTTTTTAAGTCAGTGTTAATGTCATGGCTTTATTAGAGTATAAGTGAAGGATATAGACTGAATAGAGTTACGGGTTATATGTGCGACTTCTAATCTAATATTATCTAGAAGCCTGTTACTGGCCACAAAAGCATCACTGAAAAGATTAGCAGTGGTTTAAAATCATTTATAAATGAGTCAATATACAAGATTTATTTTAAGGTGCTCTTAAACGTCTATTGATAAGAAGAACCAAAATATATCCTTCTGAACTACAACTAAGTACTGGATACTATTCACTGATGACTTTAAGCTTATAGGTTTTTTGATTTGGATAAATTAGGTTAGTTTCTTGTCATACTTGACTGACATATGTAAACCATTACTCTTAATAGTCCTGTAGGTTTTCACAGGTGTACTGGGATCTAAGTATGAGTTATTGATTTAATAAAAGATATTCAGTGTATTTATGAGACTATTGCTCGAGAATTTTTCTTAATCTGAACACCTTAACAAAGTTCCCCGGACTACTCAGTCTACACATTTTTAGATCCAATATTGACTAGTTTTTGTAAAGGAAACAAGTTATTGGAGGCGTTGGTAATAATAGTAACAGCAAAGGTGATTAACGTAGTGACCATAAAATAAAGTTCTTGATTAAATTGTACAGATAATGGGATAATATCTCTACAGAAAATTAGGTGGAGGATTATATTATGTCCTGTTAGTGTGTAAATCCATTGAGATCAGTACTGGACATCTAGTATTGCTGAGATTTCTTCATTAAATGACTGACCTCTGCCAGTAGTCTAATTTACTTCAGTGTATCTAACGTCTCTGTTATGACTTTGGCTTCAAAAATATGATCGTCAACAATGGTTGAAGTGTCTGGAGACCTGTATACACAAACTCAGAGTAGATTATAAATCGAAGTGTTAGCTGAGACTCAAATCGATGATGGCAAGTTGTTGAGAACACTGTCTTCAACTTAATTAATAGCTACACAATCAAGGACATATACTAGATAAATACTTTTACTTTTATTCTCACTATCTAACCTATGTAGAATGGAGTTCGGAATATTTAATTTTGGGTTAGAAACTGAAGAAGAGTACCATGATCTTTTTTTAACAAATTTTCTTCAGGATTTCCTTCCAATTACATTTACATTCGAAATACCATATTTAAACAATGAAAATTTACTTATCAATCAGAATTCATTGGTTATTCAACAAATTCAAAATGTTTATGGTGTTGAAATAACATTTCGTAATCATTATACATTAACACCGTATCGTAAGACAACTGTTAGTGTTAAAGGATTAACAATCAATGCAAAAAAGACTAAAAGTGTTGTACATATGTTAATTAAGAAATACTTTACTCAGAATATGGTAAGTGTTTTTTTATCATTGTAAGTTATTATGATTATTTTCAACTCTTTGAAGTAGGAATATTTAATAAATTTATCCACTTTGAAGTCCAATGAAAAAGTAGAAGACAATTAAGTCGTAACAGAATCTAAAACTGTATGTTTTAGTCTAGTAGTAAAACAAAACGGTTATGCAACAAGATGTTGTTTCTGTTGCGTTGCGTTTATTGATATGTAAATGGTGAATTTCAATTAATTAAACAAGGAAATGAAATGTCAGTGGTTCATATGTCTTTTTAAGGAAATAATTTCATCATGTTTAATAAAAGAAATAGTAAACCCATAAAATATTTACATTCAACTTCCAATTCTTAAGAATTTAAAATGTGAACAATCTCTATATTGTGACTTAGAATAACATATATAAGCGAACAATATCGCTTTCGTTTAGATCCTCATCAGGCTTTACTTTAATGTACAGTAGTATTTGTATGTATATACGAAGTTATTAGACCAATCAAGGCAGTTTATGAGTCAGTGATAACAGTGGAATAGATTACATAAATAAGCATAATAAATGGAAAGTACAAATCGGTAGTGTGATGACAGGTGTACTGGTTGTGATAAGAATAATAAGTAAAAAAGATTTGTTCAGTAAAGAGTTCTCTTTTCTTTCTTCATACTCTTCTTCCTTTATAGACATCTGCTTCTCCTCCCCCAACTGGTTCTGTTTCTGTGATCCTGCTGATAACATTTAAGCTCAGTTTCAACCTTTTATCTTATCATACTGAGCCATCCTTTCCCAATGATAATTTCTCTATCTATCTTTTGATGAATATTTATGCCATTACCAATCAAACGTTTATTAGTTTCCCTGTTTAAAAAGAAAAAAAATTTAACACATTTGTTTATTCTACCTCACTGTCACCATGTCTAACAGAAGTTTATCATTATTATTATTGTAATTGTTATCATCCTGAAAAAATAGGCATATATAGATGCGGTTGTACAGCTTTGAAAATGAATTCACCGATAAGAGAACTCTTCGCTGAACCCATCTTTCTTATTTAATGTTCGAATGGGTGTATTCTGTTTACTAAAGATTAATAAAGGCTTGAATCAATGTTACATAATGGGAACTAGGTCAATGATTAGAAAACTATAAACACTGAAGTAACATTCATAAAAGGCTATAAGATTATGTAATTGACTTATGAACTCAACTACAAAATTAGTAAAATCTGCACAAAACTCCTTTCTGATAATTGTTATATCTAGAGCCTTGATTCTTAATATGCCGCGAACTACTTGACTACTTGAACGATAGAACCCGCAAACGTCGCAAAGGAGAGAAGACAAAGACTGGTAAGCAGGAAGTTTATTGCCCCAAACAGTGTCAAAATATAGCACAGAAATCTCGTGTATTTATAGTTTTTGGCTGAAAGTAAATTATCATTTAGGTCAACCAATAAGCACATAGGTATCAAACTAATCCATCCAATGGAGAAGCTCCACGTTGGCATTTCTAGAACATTCCCCTAGCCGTGATTGGATGGAATGTCTGCGGCTCTTCCTGGGCTTCTTAGGGCTTCCGAGAGTCTACCGACGGGCCGTCCTTACACCTCCCCCTTTGAAGTCTGTGACGTATGAATTTCTTTTTGGATTTTCTCGAAGCATTGTTGTTGTTCTCGTTTTTCTGTTCATCACCCTTATTGGCTGCGCGCTCTCACTCTTAAGTTTTTCTAGTCGTTGGTTGCGGCCTTCTTTCGGGCCTTTCTCCACCAGAATGTGGAACGGTACTTGTGTGTCTACTGCTGCTGTCCTATGATCCCTTTTTATCTGATTCATATGTCTGGTACATTTTCCGTCCCTTCCACGGACTAAATAAAGTACTTTCCCGATACGCCGTACTATGACACCTGGTTCCCATTTCTGACCGTCTTGATACTTTACAAGTACCTTTTCGCCGCGGTCGTTCGTCTGATACTCTTGTACAGGTTTTCTTCTTTTCTTGGGTGGCGATTTTTTTTCAAATATCCATGGGTTCTTTGCCTGAACTTCTGATTCACCTTCTCCTGCGGCAATGAGTACATCTTCTCCATGTTTTGCCTGGGGACCGATCAACCTTGAGAGTGCATCAGATCTCACCGGACTACATATATGATTAATTGGCTGGTTAGCCAACTGCAACATTTCTATTAGGTCAAGACCAAGCAAATCTAGTCCTGGGCTTTCAGTGAGATATACTTTCACATTCTTCTGTACATTCCCTTTTTTAACTGGGCAGCATATCTCTCCAGCAATATTTACCTTCTCTCCAGATGCACTGAGTGCTAACTGGGTTGTAGGGAGCACCGAGGGTTTGCCAATATGACTCCATGTTTTGCGGCTGATCAGTGAAATATCTGAAGCAGTGTCAAGCTGTAGACGGGCACGGCGTCCATTAATCTCTAAGGTCACATATTTTCTTCGATTATGTTCTGTGCTGGTATGTGCTACCATTATTCTATTGGTTGATGAACAGTTTTTACGTCTTCGGTAATGAACACTCGATGAGCGACGGTGCATCTTCTTCTTACAACATGTTTCTTTATGTCCTTTGAGCTGACATCTAGTGCACCGGTAGTTTTTGTATGGGCAGAACCTTTTGTAATGCAGCTCTCCGCAAAACCAACATGCGGATGGAGGCTTCTTAATGGTTGTGTTCTGCTTTTGCTTCCCACTTACTGACTGTACATAAGGTAGTCGACCATTATTTTCTACCATTGAAGTGTCATGCTTCAAGTTTACCAGATGCTGACATTCAGTAGTCACCTCTTGAAGGGTGATATTTGGGCACTGTTCAATTTTGCTTAGAATTCTGGTTCTAATGTCGGCGTCTTCTGAAGATTGTAAGCTGCATACGAAAACAAGACATTTGAATTGGTCTTCTGTCATTGCTGATAGTTTAAAGCGCTCACATTCGCGATTTATTATGCTAGCATGTTGCACCCAGTCATCATTGCCGGCTTTTACTATTTTCAAGCACTGATATCGAATATTGAACAAGGAAGACTGTTCACCGAAAATTTGCGACAAAATTTTAACTGTTTCTTCGAATGAAATGTCTCTTGGGTTCTTGGGCAGAATGTAATTAGTATATCGTTCATGTTCAATGGTACCCAGCTTTCGTAGTAGCACCCTGACCTTGGCGGCATCATCAAAAGTTTCTAGGTCGACATTAAATACATCTTCATATTTCTTGTACCAAGATTCGAATGTTACACCAGCAACACCATCAAAATGAAATTCGTGAATGGAATCAATGATACAATCAGCATGCGATTTGGCAGAAACATCTGTAAGTCCATTCTTATTGAGGTTCATCTGCTGGGTTAGTTTTTCGAGTATGCGCATCTGGAATTGTTCAAGCCGTTTTTCATGGCGCTCTAGAAAAACTTCAAATTGGTCAAAGGTAATAGACATCTTGATAAATTAACCCGTCGCCAGTTGTTATATCTAGAGCCTTGATTCTTAATATGCCGCGAACTACTTGACTACTTGAACGATAGAACCCGCAAACGTCGCAAAGGAGAGAAGACAAAGACTGGTAAGCAGGAAGTTTATTGCCCCAAACAGTGTCAAAATATAGCACAGAAATCTCGTGTATTTATAGTTTTTGGCTGAAAGTAAATTATCATTTAGGTCAACCAATAAGCACATAGGTATCAAACTAATCCATCCAATGGAGAAGCTCCACGTTGGCATTTCTAGAACATTCCCCTAGCCGTGATTGGATGGAATGTCTGCGGCTCTTCCTGGGCTTCTTAGGGCTTCCGAGAGTCTACCGACGGGCCGTCCTTACAATAATAATCATCATGTGCTCTCTAGTGAACTGACTTCAAAAGGTATTTTCTGGAGTTATAATGAGAAGCCGTGGCCAGTAGAGTTCAACCAAGTCTGTTGTGAGATAGTAACTCACTGAAAACAATGGTGGATCTGTCGCTCAATTTCGTGGATTGGTTGAAGTTAGACATTAGCAACATTAGATGCCGGCTCAGTGGTCTAGAGGTTAGGCGTTTGCGAGATCGATAGATCCTGGGTTCGAATCCCGCGGGTGGGATCATGGATGCGCACTACTGAGGAGTCCAGTGCTTCCAGGTTTTGCATGGTGTTCTAGCTTTAAATGACTCATGAACTCAACTATGTAGCAAGAAGTGTTCAGATAATTGGACCGTAAACGTATATCTGGGAAAAGAAAAGGGTCAGAGGGGGTGAAGAAAAATAACTGAAGAAAGAGTATGGAAAATAATAAATGAAATCATTTATTAAGACCAAGGAAGAGATAAAGGTGCTACAAATTTCTTATGAACAGAAAGACTTGAATTGTTAGCTCGAATTCTTATATCTTCTGCTATGTGTAGGGAACGAGATCGAACCTCCTAAAGAAAACTAGTAGGAATATGATAAGTAACTTTAAATGACTTATTTTTGCCCATTACATGACCACTACCGATCAATTGTGATAGAACCGAGCTGCGTATTGTCTTGAAAGTACTTATTCTTAACCACGAAGGGAGATGTTTACTAACTCTTTGTCTTGACTTGACAATTAACAACGAGTGAAACTACTAAGAAGTTGCTGTATTTGTAATTACGAGTATTAAATGACTTGTAGACCTTGTGCAGACTACCGTGATGTTGTCTTTCGATGTAATATATGTTGAAGGAAGACGTTTGCTAGAATAGGAACCTTTATCGCTCGATCCAGATTGAGACTAAGGCATATTATAATAATTGCTGCCAACTGTATAATAAAAGCACCAGTAACATTGGCTGCAATAATCGCAGATGTTACGGAAGCTTCGGCTGTGCAGTGGTATGAGTATTGTAGGGACATATCCATAATAAAAATGATAAACTTACACAACCGGAGTACACACAAACACTAATGAAGCTATGTGGTCGAGGCTGAGAGGGTTTTTATGACTTTATCATAGCTCCAGAAACCAACTATTATGGAGCCATATGGATGAGTTCCTCTACCTTATGCATTACGATTTTGGAACCTTTGAACCTTTTTTAACCTTGACAAGTTTTTGGACCATATAAAAGAAGTGTATCCACTTTAATTATTTGGTTTTGTATAATATACTTTTACTCTATGCTGACTGTTCACTAATTGACTAACATTTCTCAAGGTCACTTAAGATTCGTTCAAAGGTCGTCCATAAATTATAGTCTCGCCAGCAGTTCATTAATTTTAGAAAACTGTAAGAATAATTATTAAGTTTTACTAAATAAATTGACTGAGAAATCAATTTAGAGTTTGGAAACTAGAAGGGATGTTTAGTTCATTTTAAAAGATACTTTTACTAATCACTTCCTTCATAATATTTTATGATTAACTCTACATAATAATCTTTCCATTTGATTATTATCTTTTACATACATTTTTTTTATAAAAAAAAGGATTTTATCCCAGTCAATATGTATATTAACATGGATACAAAACATTCATCCATGTTATGTAATCAAATTTTATTAAAAAATTTAATAAAATTAATTCATGAAACAACTGGTGCAAATGTGAATTTTTTTTCCTCGATTCATTCAATTACAAATTCTCCTATTTCATCATCGCCATCATCATCATCATCATCATCATTATTATTCAATAATCAATTAAATTCTATTGATTATTTTTCTAATTATTTAAATAAAAATGAAAATTTAAATTTTTCTAAATTAAATTTAAATAATCATTTATTAAATCAATCAATGAATAAAAAATTAAATCTTATTCATATATATGGTAATGTTGATAATGTATTTTTAGCTAGACAATTAATAACGGTAAGTAATAATAAATATTATTTAAATAATCATTATCTATCGTATCCCATCAGTCAGTCAATCAGTCAGCTACAAAGTAGGATCAGGCACGTATATGCATCGGTGACCATACCACGTTGAAAGAACCTGTTCTCGTCCGATCCTATCCCATACATATGAACAAATACAAACGAAGATAACTAGTGTAGCAGTAGTCTCTGCATCAATAGGCCTCCACATTCACAAAGGTAAAAGCAAGATTCTCAAATACAATATGAAGAACGCCGAGCCAATCACATTTGATAGAGAAACTGGAAGATGTGGAAACATTCACGTACCTGAGAAGCATCATCAATAAACAAGGAGGATCGGATGCAGATGTAAAGGTGAGGACTGACAAAGCAAGGACCACATTCCTACAATTGAAGAACATATGGAACTCAGAACAACTGTTAACTAGTTTCAAAGTGAGAATCTTCAATACGAATGTCAAGACAGTCTTACTGTACGGAGCTGAAACATGGAGAACTACTACATCCATCGTCAAGAAGTTACAAGTATTTATAAACAGTTGTATACGCAAGATGCTCAACATTCACTGACCGGATACCATCAGCCTACTGTTGGAGAGAATAAACCAGCTTCCAGCTGAAGAGGAAATTAGGAGAAGACGTTGGAAGTGGATAGGACATACATTGAGGAGATCATCAAACTGCATCACGACGCAAGCCCTAACTTGGAATGGTGAAGGGAAGCCGAAAAGAGGAAGGCCAAAGAGCACATTGCACCGGGAAATAGAAGCAGATATGAAAAGGATGAATAGCAACTGGAAAGGATTGCCCAGGACAGGATTGGATGAAGAATGCTGGTGAGAGGTCTATGCTCCTTCACGAGGGGTAACAGGAGTAAGTAAGTAAGTAATCATATCTATAAAAATTATTTACTGAGGTTATTTCTAAAGAATAAATTATAATTTGAAAGTTAGTTTGCAACACAAATTACAATCAATTAAATGAATTAATAAAGATAAATGAGGTTCTGAAAAGTTGGTTTCTTTTTTTTAGTAGTTTTATATGACAAAATGACTGTGATCAGAAATGTGAATCATTGAATTTCAACTTGGTTATTTGAGGATATCATTACTAGTCTTAATTTTGCACTGAATTATGGTTCAACCGGCTAAAGAAAAACCAGGAAATAGAAGAAAATAGTTTTTCGGTGATTTCTAGTTTCTTTTTCAGCCTAGTTTTTAAAAGGTTTCAGTTAATGATGAAAATAACTTTCAAATAACAACATACTGGATTATCAGGAAACAAATTTTTTTCAAAAAAAGTAAGCTGTTGAAAAAAGGACTTTGGTTTATGTGGCTTTTTTGTATCCTTCATCTTACTGCCTGTGCTTGACAATCAGGAACTATTGTAATACCAACAATGAAAAAAAAACACAAAGAATATAACTGTCATGCTGGTTGAAAGTTTACACCTATCAAACATATTAATCTGAAATAATGTTATGCTGGATTATATAAAATAAAGAAATTACTAGGTAAAATGTTACGCATAGGATCAAAACGAATATTAAAATTACACACTGGGAATTAAACTAATTTAACTGAGTTAAAACTGGACTTCTCGTGACAACTTATTAGGAATTTATTTTTGAACTAATAAAGTTTTGAGTGATTGGATTGATAGTTAGATATAATAATCAAGACCATAGTTTATCGTCCAGAACAATAAATATAATCTTTTTTAAAGACATAATTTAAAATTCCCAGAATTGTAATCGACTATGAAAAGAGCGAAACAAATTATTTACATAATGGCAGAGAATAGGCCGCTCACCAGCATTCTCCATCCAACTGTGTCCTGGACAATCCTTTCCAGTTGCTATTGATCCTTCTCATGCCTGTTTCCAATTCCCGACGTCGTGGATTCTTTGGCCTTCTTCATTTCCATTTCCCTTCAGAATTCCAAGTTAGCGCTTGCTATCTGAATACTAACACTATATTGTTAAAACGGATGCTGTAAATGATAATCAGTAGATATGAGGGACTTCTGTTCTTTGGATAGATATACGTTTGAATAATTCAACCTGTGAATTACCTATCATATATCTTTTAGCCTTCGTTTTTCAAAATTATATATATATATTAATTTAAAAGTATGAATATCATATTTTATCATCCATAGAATTTATTACCTGTTGTATTAATATTCGATGTGGACATAATACAAGGTGAATGGCTTGAAAATTTCAATTTTACTAATTTATGTCAATATTATGAAGTGAATTTAACTATTCGAAATAAACCAAAAGATTTAATCAAGGTAAATTGGGACTACATTTTTTAATTATCATCATTATTACTATTACTAGCATTATTATTATTACTTGTCAGCTGGAGGTACCTGCATCTCAGAGTTGATGTTCACTCTGGGACTCGAACCCAGTACCTTTCGCTTCAAACGCCATCGCGTTATCCACTCGGCCACTGAGTCCTGATAGCCACTTGCTTGTGCAATGGAGTGAAGTTGAAATAGGACGAAACGCGCGTCCTGGATTCCACTGCTAGCCACTATCCATCTTTGCTTACCATGCTTGTGAATTTAGGCTGTATCGAGGCAATACGCACAGTTGCACGTATGCCAATTACAGACTGACCAGTTGCAGTCCTAAAAACATCAATGGGAAGATCCAAACAATTAATACTAAGTAAATTATTATTATTATATACCAATTTTACTACAATGAAAACAACGGAAATTAGTAACTTCGTTTTAATCTATGTGCTGGAGATGGTTATTAACTTGACTATGAATCTCTTCATGATATATATATATGAATGTAAACAAAAACTGAAACTCTTTACTTCAAATTATTCGATAAATATAATCTTTATTCATCAACATACCACAGACAAATCACTTGGATTGATTTTATTCCATGTCCCTGAAAATCTGTAGTTAAAAAATTTTTTATATTGAAATTAATGAACAACAGATTTGAATTCCACTGAAACGATGAAAAAAATGTATTTTCTAAAATGGTGGCTTGGTGGTTAATACATTCAGATTTCAAGCAGTTAGCCACAGGTTAGATTCCCATTCCATCTAATTTGGTTTCAGTATCCGGATAGCATGGCTACTACTCACAAAAACATGTAAACAAACATGTACTTGATAATATATGATCCAGTCGATCACCAGGAGAAAGAAAAAGGGTGATATATATATATATATATATATATATAGAGAGAGAGAGAGAGAGAGAGAAATTATCTAATCATTGTTCATCCAATGATATCTGGTCCAGATGTTGGAGAAAATCTACTATGCTATGAAATCAAAAGAACAGATTGGATTAGAACGAAAAAGGTGAGATCACCAAGTTAATTGCTAGAAGTATAGACTAAGGAAGAACAGTGTTGATTTGATAATACGTCGACACAGAAACTAATAATCAGTTAGACGTCTGTCATGGTAACCATGTTCTACTGTAATTAATGCAGTTATAAACTTTGAACTTTGGTAGTTTTACATATGATATCGAATTAGGTTGGTCTTATATTACAAGCTGACTAAAGGAGAAAGTGTGAAACATTGTATGCTATTCTAGTGGTTCGAAAAAATTTGTTTTTCATTTGATACTTAGTTTTTAGAGTTAATTGTATGTTTGGACTGATAGCAAGTGTCAAACTAAGATGAAAGCAACTTTCCAGTATTTCCTACTTTTTAATATATGTCAAAATGTATGTAGTTGATGTAAGCGAAGCAAAATAAATACATCATCTTATCCTATCAATACTGTTCTCACTGAGTTCTTCAGATTAACGAAAGCTTGAGAACATGAAGTAAAACATTCAGAAGTGAAAAATAGTGTATGTTTAAGATGACTGAGTCATTTATTATTGAAGTTTTTAATGTGAATGTTGATATTTCAATATTTATCATTCATAATTTCAGTCTGTTGTAATCAAGACGACAGAGAAAAATATTCGTTCACTTTATGTAATGTGGGAATTGATTCAAGATTTACTTTTACAATTTAGTAAGTCTTTATTAATATTAGTATTATAAACTGTTTTATACACCTGAAAATATAATCGATTTTTTTTATTTAGTACTATCTTTTCTACCAATGAATCATAACGATAGTACACAATTATCTATGGAATTTTGATATTTACTCTATTTCCTTCTGGTAGATGATAATGAAAGGAAGTATATTCATTAATTTAAACGCGACACTTCAAACTACATCATAATTTACTCTGTGACTAATTTTAGCTTCATATAAATAATAAGAGTATCTGGTAATGTGTAGTAAGCATACAAATAAACTCTTGATTACAGTTTCCAGATTAATGCATATATGAAGTACATTTGATTCATTCAAAAAAGTATTTGCTTTCTTAAAACTGTAATCTCTTGCCTTTTAACATTTCCTTTCAGGGTATTTTGTAAAAGTGGCATCTGTCATTAATTAAAGATTTTAGTCGATGGTTTTCACTTCATATAAGATTCAATGGAAGCTCTGTCACTTTCCTTTACTTTATTACATACAGAGAAGACAAATATTTCTTACCAAAAAGTGCATGTTTTTAAACCGACCACCTTATGGTTAAGATGACTTCATTAATTCATTAGCAATATTCACACATTAGTTGATCTAACTTTATGATACTTAAATAGCAATTCAAGAAAATTCTGAAACAATACTAATCAGAAGCAAAGGTCATAAATTCTGACTCCATGTTTCTGTACATCAGACTTTGAGAATCCAGAATTGTACCAATGTTTTTCTAGACTAGACCAGCTCTTACTGTGAGAACATTGTCCTCAATGGAATAATCATCAACAGATATTAAACAGCTACTTTGATAAGGGAACTTCCTGACTATTTCCAATGGCTCACTACCAAAGTCGATTATTTGATGACGTTCCTATTAACAGTGGAAATTTATTCCCAATTTTAATGGTCTTAGACACACAATATACTTGTAAACTCTTATGGCTAATCAATAAAATGTGGCCTGAGTAACCAGTATATTTTTGCATAGCGAAAACTGTTATTTACGTTTCCCATGTCGAAAGGTTTTTCTCCACGTGAAAACTTATCCCGTCATTACAATTGGTTAGAACTGTTTCTGAAATATTGTCGACGTCATGGTTAAACAATAGTGATTTGGAACACTAAAGAAAGACGGTCGAATGCCGTTACTATTTTTGAGGCACTTATGTAACCAATTTTTAAGGTCTAAATAAATTTTTCAGATAGACGTTTTTTAAAAGATAATTTTATAGGAAAATTTAGTCTAAAATATACAAGGCTTCCCTGATTTCAGGAAATAAAACGATGATAGGTCTAATAGTGGTTAAGATAATAAATGTATAAATAGCCTGAAAATCACCTTTCAGCATCAAACAGGTGGTGTGTTAATAATATATAATACAATATTTTGGTCCCAATAGTCGCAACTTGAAATTTAAAAAAGTATTACATTTATCGTACAGATTTTTTGGAGATGAACACATTACAGAAAGATCAGACACTCGATTTGTCCAACTTTTGAACAATTCAAGTTACTCTATCATTAATATTCGACCCTCTCTTTCCAGAATCTGGTAATAAAGTAGTAGCATTTTATTTCACACCCTGATACTCATGTAATCAGATGAATCGAAACTTGTCAGTTATAGAACACAAGACAGTGTGGTCTGAATGGATGGAGCAGTAAACTAGCTGATATTCATCTTAAAATACTTTGACAGCATTCTCGGTATATATGAATAATCGTAATATATTCATCCCAAACATTGGATGTCGCCTCACTGACTCCAAGATTTTTTATGTCAGTGGTGACATAAGTTATAATGACCGAAAGCAACTAATACTTTCATATAAGTAGAAGTATCTAAATCTTGTCGTCTTTGTGTAAACTACATAGGAGGTTTAATGTAGAGAAGTGACAAACACTTATATTAACTGTTTTTAAGGAACAAATCGCTAGTGATCAAAAGGCTATAGAGAGACAACTTGGAATCCTAGCTAACCAAATAAATATTTAAATAAAATGCCAGTAGCTCTATTTGTCCTTTTATGATAACTTTTTGCCGAGCTGTTATACCGACCAAAAACAAGTTATGGTCTGCATAGAATCGGTAGATAATTCCAAATATTCCACAGCCAAGTATTTTATCATTACTGGCCACTAAGAATTTTCGGGTTTATTTAGATGTTCTAGCCTGAGCTTGCAAATTACTTATAGTAAGGACTCATTCTGGTCGGGAATGCCTTCACTATGGCAATTAAATAAACATCAACATCAGAAGATGCTTGTTCTATCGGGTACAGAGATTGTGTCCTAAGGGTGCTATGTAAGGTTTGATAACTGTAAATGATATAATGATTATGTTTGTCAAAGAAATTTCTGTTATTAAACTATTTTAATTTGCCTGGATTTGTGTGAAACTTAATTTGGATAAATTAGCGACAAAATCCGCAACTTAACAAGTTACTCTTTGGATTATTATTCAATTCTTTATTGTTTGAATTACGAACATTTGTACGCCTTTTTGTTTTTATTTAGCAAACAACAAAATATGTGAAATCAATAATTCTAGTTGTTTAAACTCATCAGCTCTCCGAATTCAAACGCAAAGATTATGGTCGGACGACATTCCTAAACCGAATGAAGAATCTACAAAAATTCTATCTTCTAAAAATAAGTATGTTTCGTCTTCACTCTTCTTTATCATTTATTAAAAGAACTTATTTTATTTAGTGCAACAAAAATTAACTTCAGTTTTAGTTATAGACAGTTTAGACAAAATTACAAATGAAACGCAAATTATACAAAAGATTGCAAGCAATTAAAAAATCGACCTAGACTAGACCACCACTGGAGACCTGAATACACTGGACGGCCGTTTCATCCCAGTATGAGATTCCTCACCAGTGAGCCTTCACGATCCCTCATGAGGGACTCGAGCCCAGAACCCTCGGTCTCACGCGCAAACGCTTGATCTCTAGACCACTGAGCCGGGATCCAATGATGTGAATGTCTAACATCATTCGATCCGTGATCTTGCGCAACCCTGCATGGATGCTCACTGCTGAGGATACCCATACCCAGTACTTCCAAGTTTTCAGTGATGGGCTAGCTTAGATAGAATTGTGAATTCAACTGTCATAATGTTACATTCTCCACATTCCCCCTTACTGATAATTAACAAACCGTTTAATATAAAGTCGCATTTGGTATCAACACAATTTGTACTGAAAACTTATAATTCAGATAGCCTTTTTCATATGAGTGGTGAAAAATCAGCCTTTTAATTTATGTCAATTAAAAATGATCAAAATGCATGTAGAATTATTAGGTCAGCGTTGGTTGATGAGAGACTAGCCTGAGATTGATCTGAAGTTAGGAAAAGCAAACCATTAAGGTGTCACAAGATGAACAATTAAAACTCCACAACCTATAATTCTTCTATATGCTTCAAAACAGTATGCGTTTCCTAAAGATAAACACAATTGTTATAACCATTCTAATTACAACAGTTCATATTGATTATTTAAATACTATCATCGATAATCTTATCACAAATCAATTTGCCAGAATGTT
Source organism: Schistosoma mansoni (assembly GCF_000237925.1). Taxonomy (NCBI): domain Eukaryota; kingdom Metazoa; phylum Platyhelminthes; class Trematoda; order Strigeidida; family Schistosomatidae; genus Schistosoma; species Schistosoma mansoni. The sequence goes on along the minus strand of NW_017386035.1, from coordinate 511,361 downwards.
TATATACGAAACGAAAATAAGAAGGTTGAACCAATTATCCAATACCTAATATTAAAAATCAATATTACCACGATAGATATCATGTAATCATGAACTGTTTTCGAAAATATAAGTTTTGTTTAAAATGTTATATGATTAGAGTTTCAACAAATTTCTGGCAACTTTTATATGCTGGCACAAGTCTTTTGTGAAGTTTCTATAATTAGTTTGGCAATGGATGAAGATGGATTTTTGTCATATACTCTTGCCAGATTGGCTGAATTTCTATTTGAGATCGTAATTATTTGGTTATGCGTTTAACTGTCGTTATTTGCATACCCCGATTACTCTTCCATATGTGTAAGTGTGCACAAACACGAACTTCACTTCCGAAAAGTTTCTTCCCTTCACAGAACGTCAGATGGAAAACTATGTATCATCAGATAATAGTCTTACCTTGGCTTGAAAATAATCAGTAGAAACCCACGCCAGTGCAATTTAACTAGATCGATAATGACATAGGTATCGCTAATAATAATTATGGAGTGAGTTGAAATTAGAAATGTTAACCAATGAATTATAATTCGGTTGATTAGAAACAACACGCAAACAGGAATTAGATTCAGCATGTAAATAGAAATGAAAGCAAGTACAATCTTCTAGCATATCATGGTTTTCGTTGTTTCACAAAATAACGTGAAATGATAATGAAAATCATAACTTCAAACTAAAAAATCTTTTAAGATAGTTAGCCTTTCACATTTTCATCTTATTATTACATATAATGAACAGAAAACATAAATAAAGCCTATACCATATATACATGCTTCATTGTAATAAATTCAGAGGGAAAATACTTGGTAACAAAGAAGACAATAAACTAAGTACAGAAGAAATACTATTAAAATACACATCATTTTCAACAAGTGTGTCACCAAGCCCATTGACATCGTTTTCATTTTCATCATTATTTCATCATGATCCATCAGTTAAAATGAATCTATTAAATAGAAATAACGATTTACGTTTGATGGGTTATGAATCAAATGCAAAACTTTTACCAGAGTTTGAACACAATGGTGTATGGAATAAATGTGGGAATTTTGAAGAAAACATTGATTTTTATGCACAGAAAAAGTAGGTTGAATGAAGTGTTTTATTTGAAGTCATATATTTTTCTGAAAGTATAATCCCGACAAAGTGCCGGCACAAATATCTCTGTTAATTGATATGATGTATGACACGTGATATTTCATTGCATTGAACAATCGATTGTTATACTACGTGGGAATCTAGTTTGCAATCTTCAATTGCAGTGAAAAATAAATAAAAAGTTGATGACAGAGGACAGTTACACATAGATAAAGAATCATGTCTTTATCGTCTGTCTAACATTTGAGGCTCAGCTGTTAATTCTGGCATGGATAACACATCATTCAAATAGGTCGACAGAATAAATTATTCATGATTATGAGATGATACTGAAAACAGCATATTTTTTTAACCAGAGTAGAAGTACATATTATAACGCTTAATTATTAGCTAAAACAAATCAAGGTAGTAAACACCAAATCATCGGCCATAGTTTTGACTTCAATGGTTTAGGTCAATGGGGTGCTATGATATAGCTTATAATCTATTGTGATGGTAAGCATATATTCACCAGTATTTTCTACATTATTTATTTGTTCCACGTTTGTATGTTATTTGATTTTCTCTCTGAGTTAAAACGAAGTTTACTATTTTGAACAGACTAATTAATTATTAACAGGACAGTTAGACAATTTATGGATTCTAATAGTGATAGAATAGGGCGAAAGATATGTTTATCCTCAAATGGTGTTCGCCGCGTTTTTAAACTCGGATATTAAAAACTACGTTATTATGTAGTTTTACTGACCACTTTAACATAGTCAACTTAAAATCGAGCGATGAAAGTTAGTAAAAGAAATAATTTAGAAACATATCACTGACTTTTGAATGAAAAGTAATAGCTTCTACGATACTTTACGAAAACTCTCAAATTGATCCTTAGTCGAATCACAAATAAAATATCTTAAAGGCCATTAGGACAGAAAGTCATTTACTTCACTTTTTACAGTAATTTAGAAGCATTTATCGTAACTCCAAATAGCATATTCGTAAAATTTATCAAGATATAAAAAGAGGTTAGTTATCTCAACGTTTAATTTAAACGTACAGGGTCTGATGAATCAAACCGGGGAAATAATACTTAGTTAAACCTAATACACATCGTGTAGCACAAGCCACCGACTAGGTATCTCCAAACTTCTCTTTCCGGCTGTTCCCAAGTATTATTTATTCTCTTGGTGTTTGTCTCCTATTGTCAGCACCATGTATTTGGTGGTCTGTGTCTTCTTTTTTTACCTTGGTTATTCTAAGTTAGGACTTGCCGTGTGATTCAGTTCGATGGTTTCTGTAATGTGTCCTATCCACCTAAAAAATCTATTCGTAATTTTTTCCTCAACTGGTAGGGGATTTTTTCTCTTCTAGGGTAGGTTATTACTGACGGTGCCTAGCTAATACTTGCACAGTATCACGTATAGACAGTTGTTTATAAATACTTGTGCACTTTCGGTGATGGTAGTTCTGGAAGTCTCATCTTTTTACGATGGAACTGTTTTTACATAAGTGCTGAAAATTCTGACCTTGGTCTTGAGTGACGACTATTTTGTTCCAGATATTCAATTCCGATATAGCTGGCGCTTAACAAGTTGTACTTAGGGATCTTGATCTTTCTCTTGTGTGTGTTAAAGCGCACTACTGCGGAGGCCGCTGGTTAACTGACTTTCCGACTGTATTTGTTGTTAAGTGAAGAGGTTACTCACTTTCCTATTCCAAAGCCTCCAGCTACGTCCAAGATATCCACAATATTCCATGCTTCTCCTGGGATGTAGTGGTCTTCGTAATCCATTTAGCGACAAGCAGGAAGATAGAAAACAAAATTAGACAAACTCTCATTGGAGATTCTTCATAATTTTGATGGAGTTTTTTTCTTTGAGCTGGATGGTTAGGTCGTGGAGTTTTCATCGTTCTTCTGAACAAAATCATCAGCACAAGCCTGAGCTATCAATCTTCTCCATCATCTCAGAGTCTTTATAATCTTCGTTGCCATCACTGGTGGGTTTATAGAAGAAGCATGATATTCACTAAATCCCTTTCCTTCGTCGTTTTGAAGAATATTTTGATGATTTAAAACCGTCGGTTTTTCATCTTATAAGTGCTTTCTGTGATAATTCGGATAGCATCAGTGTAACTTCTTGTGTAGGGGTCATTTTCTTCATGAGCGGAATATAAAATCCTTCCTGTAGTTAGCCTTTTGTGTTCAGTTTGTGTCCAATGAGTCCCACTTATTCCAAGCACCTCCAGATCACATCTTGGTTATGCCGCTTTTTGAAAGAACCAACTCTATTAGATAACAACGTTTCCGCTAATAACTTTTTGGGAAGTTGGTTTATTGACTGCTTCAAGTTTATGAAATCCTTTCAACTCATACATAGTTTTATTACGATGGATTTGTCATTGATATAAGAGGAAAACAAGTTAATGAATCATAAAATGCCCCTACGAATCCTGACCTTGTTAAAACACCATTATTTTATAGAAAAATAAATCATCTATAACTTGTTATACATAAATGTCACAGATTTTATTTGTGTAACCATACGTGTTTTCTACCTAATTATGATTCGCCACTAACCTATGACATACTGTGGACCACTTTTTGTTACACATGTTGATTTTTGACAAAGTTTTACCAGATTCCAACAATATTTTGAAATAATGATTGTGAGAGTAATTGAATAGCTGGATCTGAACATTAAAAAGATGCTTTTGTTGAATATAGTCTTTCCTATTGACCATAAATCATTTGTTATAAATATTTACACGAGTAGCATTTAGATGAACCTATGTTGTGATTTTCTAAATCAGTAAGTCATTTTCAACAAGTAACTGCTAGTTTCTATGACAAAAAAATTATAGATGCAATCCGGACTTATATTAACAATTCACTAATTGATCGAGCTAAGATAATACAGAGATCCTATAAGTTGTATTCAAAGTTCTTAGTAGACCTTATTTTCTGAAATCCTTTATTCAACAAAACTATATGTACTAATTAGGTAACAAAAAGATTTAACCCAGAAAGAGTATGATTCACGAGAGCAGTTAAAAATAATAAGCGTTAAGCGATGTTTAAGAAGAAAAAAAATGGGAAGATAAATCATCTATGGCTAATAACAAGTGATTTTCACAAAAGTATGAGATATCTGTTCAGCACATCAACTAGTTTGTAGCACAAGTTACTACAAACAGGGACTTTATTGTGATAAATGAATAAATCTATGGAAAGATATAGCATAAGTACTTAGAATTTTTCTGAGAATTTATATGAATAAATAACTGATGGAGTATTTTTAATGAATCAGGGTGCAAACCTGTGATACAGAAGTTGCAAGACAAGTGCTTTATTCACTATATATATATATATTTCTAACCTTCAATAAACAATTTAAACATTATTTATTTCTCTTCCTGAAAAACAAACAAACAGATTCATTGAAAAAAGTAATGGAAACTCTTAAAAAACAAGTTTAGCCGTTTACCATTGATGTTTATGTTGTTCTGATGTGGATGACAAAGCGACAGTTTCGATAGTTCTTTTGTTTTCTCGATAAAAAGATTTGTTTTTTTTAAAAATACTACATAGCACTTATTATTATTCACCTAGACAATATTTTTATCATTTTACACAAAAATTGACTATTTCACTCTAAAAAGTGTTTTAATGTTGATGTGGACATTATTATTATTATTAGTAGTACACATAATGATAGTAGAAGACAAATGGATACAACTAACGAATCATAATGTTAAACGATATGTTATTTTATTTCTTTCATTGACAAAAAGTAACTTTTGTTGTAAAAATTGAAAAGTTAAGAAATTCTTTATTTACCTTCTTCATTTCAATAATAGTCAGCACTGTACACTGTGTTTCAGAAATAAATGAAAGGAATTATTGTTTAAGTAGAATACCCAATTACCATAAAGGTTGACAAGTAATATATATTTTCCTTTATCTACGTATAAACTCATAGTAATGATAATAATAACAAACTATAATACAAGACCAACTTCAGTCTATTAATGATGGTTTTGCTGCGATTTATTTTTTACAAAAAAACAGTAAGTAAGTGAGGTACAGAAAGAGAGGGAGAGAGCAAAACAAACAAAAAAAATTGTGAACATAGATACTATCACGTCTTTTTCAAATCAATATCAGTCATAATAGTGAATACATTTGTTCATTGATTTATTCTATTCACATTATTTTATAACATAAAAATTATTTCCCTTTTTTTTTTAATAAAATTGTTATTGTTAAGAAGAAATAAAATGATTAGTTTATAACAAAATATATTTATTTTACAGTTTTTTTTATGAAAGAAAAAAAAAACTAATCAACTTCCAGGTGAAACTAAAATTATATTGATAGAATTGAACGATTCCAATTATCTTGAAATATAAGTCGAATCTATTATAAGAGAATAATAGAATTTATAAAAGAAAATCATTACCTTTTGTTCATATTTTTAAATTTATAAAAATTTGTATATAAATATATATACTTACTTACGCCTGTTACTCTCAATGGAGCATAGGCTGCCGATCAGCACTCTCCAACCCACTCTAACCTAGGCCTTCCTTTCTAGTTCTATCCATTTGTTATTCATTCTCCTCATATCTGTTTCCATTTCACGGCGTAATGTGTTCTTTGGTCTTCCTCTTCTCCTTTGGCCTTGAGAATTCCAAGTGAGGGTTTGCCTTGTGACACAGTTGGGTGATTTCCTCAATGTGAGTCCTATCCACTTCCAGCGCTTCTTCCTGATTTCTTCCTCCACAGGATGGAATCTGGTTTGTTATCTTCCACAGTAGGTTGTTGCTGATAGTGTCTGGCCAACGGATCCGAAGTATATTGCGTAGACAACTGTTAATAAACACCTGTATCTTCTAAATGATGGCTTTCATAGTTCTCCAGGTTTCCGCACAATACAGTAGAACTGTTTTGATATTTGTACTGAAAATTCTGTTGGTTGACAATTGTTTTGAGTTCCAGATGTTCATCAGTTGTAAATATGCTGCTCTCACTTTGCTGATCCTCGCTCTCACATCTGCATCAGCTTCTCTGTCAAGTGTAGTTCGATTGGTGCATGTTGTACTGTATCAGAGAGTCTTGCTTTTCCCTTTATTTATATTGAGACCTACTATATATATATGCATATATATATATATATATATATATGTATATATATATATATATATATATATATATAATTCATCAAATCATTAAATGGTACATTAAGAACCTTGACAATCTAATTCAGTCTGAATAATAAAAGGTAGTAATGCAGCTCATCGTACAAAAAAAATTGTAGCTAACATTTCAGTATATGAATATGGGGACTTGAATATTGAATTACATAAATAATTAATTAAAACTACGAAAGTAATTGAATTTAAAAAATAAATGGGATTATCAATACGCGGTACACTCGTTCAAGACGTTAATAATGTAATTCATTAAATTAAGAGAGTATTTCTTATTTATGATGAGACCATGAACTGATCGATTTTGGAACACCAGTGAAAATGTGGAAGCACTAGACGACTGTTTCGTCGTGCTGAGGAGTCCCATTCTAGGTTCATGATGTCAATTATAAGTCAACAATCTCCACAACACTATACTGAAAATGAGTAGTATTTTATGCTATCATTATTAAAATTACATAGGTACGCTGTGTGTAGTGAAGGTTGCACAAAATGACAAAACGTTACATTGAAGTGTACAGTTAAACCTTAACTTTGTAGTGCACTTGTTAGGAATTATAAACTGTGCAGTTAATGTTTTTGACAGTTTACGTACCTTCGTGTTTACAGGAAAAACCTGATTATAAATAGATATGAGTAATGTCAGTGCTCTCAGTAGATTTTCTAAAAAACCAAATTACCGATCCGGATATTATTCAACAACCATTAAGCTTCATCTATTCAGAAAAATGTAAACTAACTCACGTTTTTTAACTTATCAGTTTACTCAAATAAACAAAATGAAGCAAAGTTAAATAGTGGCCTAATTTTTAGAAGGTTCAACTTTGAACTGCTAGGTTACAATGTTGATGCTTTATTTTCAGTATCTAAATCACATCGTACTAACCGTTATTCCAATGGACTTTTACCTTGATTTGTAATGGATAGACAAACTACTGTGACCAAGAACCTTCAGTTTAATGTAGACTTTGAGTCAGGCTATTGAGTTTCGAAAGGAGAAAATTATATCAGAACAGAACATTTATATGGTATATTGAGGAAGTCTAACATAAAATTCAGCTAAACAATACAAGTATATAGATCAATTCAATAATAATGCTAGAAATTTAAATACAACAATGATTTACTTGACTTTCTGTTGGGCAACCGATTATCATACGATCTTCATCATTATAATGATCAGTTAACAATTGATACATAGATCTCCATTGTGATATAACACCTGATTGAATACGACGTAATAAAATATTTTCTGTATCTGGATTAGCTAGATAAATATGTAAACATTTCCGTAAATTTGGCACTGTATTGTGATTCACTGTATCAGGACGATTTGAACTAGAACTACGACCAAGTGCTATACAGAGTAATCGGTGCGCATTCGAAACTATTTCCTTTATGTATGATGGATTTGCAAACGGTTGGTCAGCAAGACGTGTACCTGGTGCGGCTAGAATTGAATGAGCCTAGAAATTATTATAGAAAAAGAAATTTGGAAATTATTCAAAGAATGTTCCATGAGTTAAGGAAATGATTTTACAGAATTGGGCAACCCAATCCAAAAAAAATAATTGCTGCATATTTGAGCCAACTACAATGCAGACCTCTCTTGTGAGATTGTATTAGGTACAAAGATCAGTCGGTGGATAGTAGCAGTAGCATACGTCACGAAATCTAGGTCTAAGTTTTAATTAAATTCCATCTCTTGAATTTAGTTATTCATCAATTAGACCATTTGTTTGGCAGGATTCAATTAAAATCATGGAATAGCATAATGTGCTGAATAATTTTCAAACTATTTAGTGATTTATTTTAAGCAAATACACTGAAAAACATATTTCTGGAGTTCGTCAAATAAAGAAGTTATATCACTTATTCACACATTACTACATACAACAGCCGAAAAATCTTGTTTAAACAGAACTCGGTTAAGATAGGTCATGGTGATGATCCTATGGCCGTTTCATAGGTTTGTTTGTATAACTAGCTGTTGGATCGGAACCTAATTCCAGGTATGTCGATAATACTTTTATTATCTGTGATAGTATGCGTTGTCTATGCTCTGTAATTTCAACAATGCTTATGAAAATACAAAGTTTACAATGAAACATGAATATGATAAGCAGTTCAGTTTTTCGAACTTTATGATAAGAAGAAGAGATGATAAAACGATCAAGAAAATTAGACATAAGAAAGAAATGTGGACAGAGGATTATTTAAGTGATAATAGCTTTTGCTCTGAAAGTTACATACGTTATCTAGTCGAAACCATTTTTCACAGAGATGAGATTTCGTGCTCAAAATGAGTACACAAAAGATGAACTAGCCGTCACCAAAAAGAGTGTAATAAAAATATATATATCTTTGGAAATTTGTTATGAAATATCAGATATGATATGCCAACCGATTGTAAACAATCACTAGTCAGCAAAAAACCTATGTTTTTATCCGTCTCGCAATAGGGGGGGGGGATGACGTTTCAGCCAAAATTGATGCAGCACTCAAAGAGCTTCCTAAAGCTTAGTTGATTTCATCACACAAAACTAAATCTTCACTAAGTCATTCAAAAGTGGACCATATGACATCATCTTCAGTTGCGTTTCTGAATTTACATGTACACGTATATGTAATCCTCATCAAAGATTTCGAAACCTAACCTATATGTACAGAAGGAAACTGTGATAAACCTCTTGTTGTCATGGTACATAAAACTGTAATCAAATAATCTTACTACACAATCTTAATGATGTTTCCGAATTAACTTAACCTTAACTTTCACTACGCTAATCAATTATGTTGTTATCTATTATTTATCACTGTATAATCCTTGATTACATCCTATCGTTATTTTCCGTAACTACGCCTACTTTATTACTTAGTTAGTTGTTATCGTTTTTTTTCGCAACATATAAATACGCATCATTGTTATCCTTGACGTTGAATAGACAGAATGTGATTAGCAGTGGAATCCATGACACGCGTTTCGTCCTATTTGGGAATAAGCAGTTGGATGTGTCTGTATCTCAGGACAAAGCCTGCGTCCTGGATTCCACTTCTAGCCATATTCCATCTATTTTATATCAACTTGTGTCATAATAGGTATATTGAAGTAATCTGGACAGAGTGCACATATGCCAACCAAGACTGATTGAATTTCAATCACAAATATCATCAACAATCGGATTATCTAAACCATTTCAATTTGGATGATATCGTTGTTGAATACTGTATATTGTATTGTTCTATATATTTATTATGATTTTAGGATATATTTCAAACAACCATGTATGTTTCACTAATCAAAGTATAGTAAACCTTTATTTCTAATTACTGTAACCTTAAACTGCTTGTATCTGATGAATGAGAAGCGGTGAAATGGAATAGATTCACTTTATTCCGCAAATCTTGTTCTTCATTCTTTTTTTGAATTTACCAAAAGATTAAGTTGCATGAAATTACTTATGTGTATGTGAGGTGTTTTTTTCCGAAATAGAAAAAAATTACCGTGACGTCACAATACAATCAATGATAATAATTTAATATTACACACCCGTTTAAGAAAATTTGACAGTTCACCGGTTAATTGTAAAACTTGTTGTTCAATAAATAGTTCACAAGTATATTTTAATTGACTATCTAACTGACGTCTAGAGTCTAATTCAATATCAATAGCATTTGGGGTTTCCAATAAAAATCGTAATAATGCATTTTCTTTATTTAATGAGAATAACCCAGTTCCTTTTTGTTCCCAAATACTGCGTGCTACATCTGTAAAACAATATACAACAAAAAAGATTATATGAAATTAAATAAATTACACAATTTGATGGATTATTTTATAAATATAGAATTTTACATGAGTAAGATCTTCGCTTTTGATTTCACCAAGAAGAATTAGTTTGCTCTAGATTGCCAAAAATGTCTTGCCAACGAGCACGAAACCTATTTTCAGTATATCTTCTCGACTACTTCCAACCAAGTGACATTAAGGCATAGTGGATGTAACGTAGAATCACTTAAGTTAATGGCCACATTGCAATTTCATCGACTGTTGTAAATTCTCCTATTACTACACAGCTACTCTTACTGCTTAGTATTCTTGAACACTACCTCACTCAACACGTCCCCAAGTCAGAACACGGTTGGACAGTAATGTAAATATATTCCAAATAAACAAGGTTGGGTGGAAGTAGGAACCGCAATACAAAAAAAGTTAGTATATTTATAACTTTTACAAAAGAATATTCTAAAGTCTTCTCCAAGTACCCTCTAGCACTGAATGGTTAAGAAATAACCAACGACCATCCTGATAACATAAATTAACGATAAGCAAAAGTTAATGTATACGTGGATCGGCAACGTCGAAACTGCTTCAGAGCTATATCATCCACTAACGGCCTATGGATCCCTACGTGACATTAAGAAACATCCAATCACTTTTTCAGATGATGAATTGCTATGTTTAGCTAAATTGAGATTAGAACAACACATATAAGCAAACAACATTGTTTTGAATTACATTGTCATCAGGTCTTATTCTAAAATACATGAATCTTTATATGAAAATATTAAACCAATCAAGGCAATTTTATGAGTCGACGGTCACACACGATAAGTAAAAAGCACAAATTGATGGTAAGAAGACAGGTGTACTAGTACTGATAGAAATAAAAAAATAAACGTACTAGTCAATAAGCAAAGATGGATGGTGGCTAGCAGTCCTAAACAACAATCGAAAGATACAAGCAAACAATACCAGTTGAATTCAAACACAAGCGGGTGGCTTTCAGGACTCAGTAGTTAAGCGGCTAACGCGATGGCGTTTGAAGCAGACGGTACTGGGTTCGTGTCCCGGAGTGAGCACTAACTTTGGGACGCAGCTACACCCAGCTGACGAGTCCTAAATGGGACGAAATGCGCGTCCTGGATTCCAATGCTAGCCATCATCCTTATTTGCTTATAGTGCTTATGATTTAAGACAATATCGAGGCAATCCGCACAGAATGTGCATATGCCAGTAAGAGACTGTTCCAATGCAGTCCTAAAAATCAATGGGAACATACAAGCAAACAACACCGAGTGTACTAGTCAATAGTTCAGCATAGGAAGTAGGTCAAAATTAGATAAATAGTCTTAAAATAATATTCACAAAACATTATTAAAGTCACTTAATAAATGTGTAAATAGTTCGGTAGTGAAGAATATGAACGGAAAGAGGTGGAAAATGACGAACAAATACGGGATGTGAAAAAATTAATAAAATTATTTATTAAATCATATACGGCCCGGGAAGGATAGAAGTGTCACGAATTTCATCTAAATGCATAAACTAGGGTTATAGATTCGGATTCCTATTGCTTCTGACATATGTACGAGACGGCACTTGAAGCAATCTGCTCGAAATATTGACTGGTAATTAGAAGAAATTAGTTCATCATTCTAAGAGTAGAACACAATAATCGCGATAAATTAAAATACAACCTAAAAACAAAATACATAAAATACAACTACACAGGATAACTTACTTTTATAGGGAGAAAAATCTAAGCTAGTTTCTTTAACTAAAAATTCAATGCCGAATGGTACCATTTGTTCGCGAAGTATTAACAGATGTTTGATAAGAAATAATTGACCATCAATGGTTGTCCGACGGAGACTAATTAAATCACTTGCTTTCACTAATGACTGAACGCACATAGATACACATTCTTGGGCTAAACCACGAAACGAATCAGCCTGAAAGTGGATGTGTGTAAGCCTCAATAAATGATACAACATACATGTGTGTATGAATGTATGAACGATTGAATACGACAGCACAAAATCAAACTGAGAAAATGTCCCAGTGATCAAATTATTCGGCTATCAAGCAGTAGGTTTCAGGCTTGAACCTCACCTCACTTTAGTGTGGACTAACTAGTACTATCAAAAAGTGTAAGCCAAAGCAGAATAAATAATAATCTGCACTTGATTAATGAGATCACATTAGTTTATTCTACGTGAACGCTATAAAGCTTTAGAGTAGGACGTCAATATCAACAAGAGAAAAAATGACTTTGTCTCCTGTTCAAAAGATACGTCAAATAAAGGTGAACGATTGATGAAAAGAACTGGATTTGGGACAAGTTGCCACATGTCGAAAAATTGAGAGGCAACTAAAAGGGAGACAAAGTTTGATAATCGATTGGTCGAGAATGTTTAAACTTTGAGCGTTCTATGACAAGCAGACATATCATTGTCATAATTATAGAAACAAAATGTTCACACTTATTGATATATTGAGCTCACAATTGACTACCAGCAACCACTTTGTCTCCCATCGCAACTTAATATGCAACACAATAAACAAGATTATTGATCACTAAGTGACAGATTCCAGTGAATAGAATACGTGTGCATTTATATATATGCCTTCAAAAAATACGAAAAACATAAATTAAGTACATTATTTAAACATCTTTTATCAGTTGATATATTCTTACAACTTTGTTGTCATTTTAATTGCTCTCTATTTTCTTTCCTGTCCTCTTCAATTCAATCTTTTGCTGGGAGGCATTCTACTTCCGATTGCCGCTATATGCTGCTTAAATCTGCCCACACAAGTAGCATGCACCACATATACAGTTTTCAATTTGCTTTGCATTTACTCTCCATTTTCTTTTAGAACCAAAGTTCCCAAATCTTTTTATACCTTTTTTTTCTTTTCTTTTCAAGTGTTACTGATACTGTTACTACTCCTACTACTATGGGATTATTTTTGATAATTTTATTTCACTTTGCTAATGTGGTGTGGCAAAATTAACCACTGAATAAATGTATCAGGTCACACGCTGTTTATGACTGAATAATTGACTAAAGTTAAACTCTAAACCGGTACATCAACTGTTCCAATCAGCCTTACGCCACTGAAATTTGCATCTCTAATCAATGATATCAGTTGTCTTGATGAATCAAACCAGCAAACTTACATTCTAATGCATATCGATAAAGTAGCGACAAGCGTTATTAATTTTTATATGATAAATATAATGGTTTTTATTTCCAGAATATATTTCAAACAGTTGCCTGAGAAAAAGTATAAACTTACATCTAGGCAACGACTGAGTTTTGAGAGACATACCAAAGTACGACGTACTGTTGGATACCACATACCATGTAAATCTGCTGGAGCTAAAGACATATTAGGTCCTGGTTGAATTGCTAGATCAGAAGTAGTAGATTTATCCTGTAAATTGGACTCGGAAGAATCACTTTCTGCAACAATTGCTTCGGAGTTTTCATGCTCCTTTTCTTTATCTGGTGAATTATTTGAATTAACAGGCATTGAAACACTTTTTGCTATATCCTACAAATCCGTTAAATGATAAAAAAAATGAAAACAGAATGCTCGACAATGGATAACAATTATTAAATATTACTATAGACAGGAATGGATAGAGCTATAAAGTTATTCCACAGAATCACTGTTACAATTATTTTAGCATTATTTTTAGATTAGCTAAATATACGAATCCAATGTACAAATGACATATGAAACGAGAAGATGGAAAAACATCTCAATGGATAAATAAGATAGAAAGTTAATATAATTCAACTCAAAGAACAAAAATTTGTGTTGTACAATCCAGTCAAGTTATCGATAGATATTCAGATAGATAATTAGTGAGATTAATTAAATGTAAATGAGTACCTAACTGAACGATAGTCAATGTGAAGAGTTTAGATGAAATAATTTTAACTCCTACGTGATATTATAAGGTATAATAAAAAAAATCAAGATCAAATATGTAAATTTGATTGCCCAGCATACTCTAGTGAAAAGATACAAATTATGTCTCTGATTTACTTAGCTACGGTAGTTTATATTTGGCAGATATAAATAATTGACTCACGCTTTCAACTATAATAAATACTAAATCTCCACAAAAACCCCTTCTATAATTAAGATATAAATAAGCTAAGGTGGAAGAAAGTGATTTTTAGCGAGGATTTCTTTTCGATGTACTGCTAAAATTTAGTATTGTAGATCAAATAGAACTATCTAAGACTGGAAACACATATACCTTACTAGCGGGCCTGAAGAGCATAAAAATAAGGTTTCAAGGGTTTCTATCACCCATCTTCAAACATACAATAATATAGCAAGTTTATCAACGGCTTTATTTATGTCCTTAAATATACTCAGTTTAAATGACTGGATATATATATATATATATATATATATATATATATATATATAATAAGATATAGTTTCCTTACGTTCATCATTTCCAGTTTTTCAGGATAAGAAAGATCTCCTGAGCTTGGAACAAAACCAAAAATTTGTGATTTAATATATATATGTGCTCGAAATATTAATCTTTCTTGAATATCAGCCAACAACATTCCACAAAGATCAGTAAATGCCAGAATATCTGGTGCTTTAATTTAAAAGTACAAAATGAATAAATCTATCTAATCCATAACAAATAAGAAGCATAATTATAAGATAATTTGAACATGATTGATAACGAATTTATTGCCAACAAGGTTTACTCAACTTTAAATCATTTTTCCAGTGGAGATTTATGTACTCGGTTATGACGAAAGAATTACTAACAATTTCCATCCATATACACATGATGAACAGTATAGAAATATTACTGTAGGTTAAAATAACTAAACTGCTAGAAGTTAACAGTTGATAAATAGCACTAAGCATAAAGTTACAAAATAAATCATACACTAATAAATATACTCTATTTTCAAAATTCCAACACCTTACTTAAGATCGCTTTTCCATTCTCAGAGATTGGATTACTATTGTTTAAATTATATTTAATGTGAAATCTGATGATTGCTTTTCAACTGTCTATGCTTTTTTATTTCTATGTGTTAAACTGAACTACTTATCAATCGGAAGTAGTTTCAGCAATATTCCATTGTACAAATTGAAGGTTGGTGTTTATTTCAAGTAACGAATAAATGATCCTATCAGTTCATATGATTATTTATATATATTTTAGTTAATCTTTCCGTCCGTAACAATATTTCTACTTCCCTATTCTCCTCTGATCTAAATATATGCGATATTATGATTGTCCTGAGTACTAAATTGATTTTTCATTACCTGCTGTCTTTAAAGTTTAACATAACCGCGTGATATTTTCTGATTTATGGTACTTATTGTAGTTTTATGTGAATTCATTTATTTTTAGGAAGTGTTTTATCGATTACGTTTTTGACGTTCCCTGGCCACGTTACCATTGCTGGTATGTACGTTGTCACAGTTTGTTTTATTTTCTACAATGGTCCTTCAACTTTGGCTAAACTTTTTTGGCGATGGGATTTTTAAAGATAACTTTGTTTTTAGGTTAGAATATTAACAAAGACTCTGAAATGAAAATGTTATACTCATAAAGATTATGATTTTAATGTTAAAAGATTGAAAAAGACTCTAGACAAAATGATAACGGCTAGTGGATAAATTTCATTCTTTTAAAAATAACATCCAATAGTGAACCCGTCATAAATGACAATTTTGAATAATTACTATTACTTTTCATGACTTAGTGTAGAAAAACGTGGCTCCATATACTATTTTATCCATTGACTTATTAAGCGAAATGAAGATGTTCCAACGAAGAAATTTTTCTTTTCGACTATATTATTTTCTAGACTTGTACAATCGTATTTATAGCTAATTTTAAAATACAATGGCCAATAATAAAAATAGAGGGTTATTATCCAACTGAAGTAAGAATTGTATTTTCCAGCAGATCTCTAAAAAAATGGTGTGCCAAAGGTAAACCACTACTTTGAACTACTTCAGTGTGCATTTAACAGTTCACTTGCTCTTGTATAGCTTACTATGTTGACCACACAAAGCGAGCTGTTTCCAACACTATCCATCACAGTTATCGAAAGGTAAACACCAATCAGTCAATAGCTTAACTGCTGAGCATCTAGTCAATTCCAGCAATTTATTTCTACCTGAATATTCGCTAGAAATTATTCACAAAGTAAGACGAACTGATTCAAAAAAGGCTGGATAGGAGATTTGTACATGATGGAGGCTTCGGAGATTCATCACTTTAAGCCTGATCTCTATGTGCTGAAGCAGTATATTCATTGCCTTGGTTCACTATGGTCCTATTTATTTCTTGAGAACTGTTTGGTTTAGTTTCTTAGTCTTAATATATTTTTAAGTGGACAATTATGTCCCATATCTTGCTTTGACACGTGTTCGTTCAATGTTTCAATCTTCCTTATAATCGTCAAGTAGATAATCTTTAATGCCTCGTTTCTATGTTATTTCATGTATACCACGTAAGTTAGAATTGTGATTAACTTTCAGTACGTCTGTCGATGACGCAATGACTATCTATTTTGTTACAGGCCATTAAATGTTAAAAACAACCACAAATACGATTGTACAGTTCTAGAAAATTATATCATCGGGAAAACATGTTCTCCGCTGGAACGTTCATATATATATATATATATATATATATATATATATATATTGCAAAGGGATTCAGGTCAATCGAAATGAAAATCTCAAAATATCATGTCAACATGTAGGTTTCAACCTTAGGACATTGAAAACCAGTTATATCATAATGAATTCATAGTTTAAGCCGATAGACTACAACTTTAAGTATAAAAATATAGAATGATATAAAGGAATGTTTTCAGTTATTTCAAATATGCTTACAATTAGTTGTCTTTTTAGCATCATCATGTTGAAGTAATTCATCTTTCAATATATCACAAAGTTCAGATAATATTTCAACGTGATTGATATGAATTATTAAAGGTCTAACAGCATCATACAAACATCGACATAATTTAAACAACATTTGACTAGGAATTAAAAATTTTTTGAGAAAAAAAAGGCATAAGATGTAAGATTATGTTGCTAAAAAGTAGGAACTAAATTCAGCACAATCGTTATTAGCGTATAAAATTAAGCACATCCTACCACTTTTCCAATATTACAGAACTCAATACTTATATCCAACTAAATATGATGCTTTTAATATAATCTGTTAATGTTTATTAATCAAAATTGTCTAATGATAAACACTGTTTATCATAGAAGAATGGTTAGGTCATGGTTTATGAGCCATATACTTCCGACTAATTGAGTTCCTAAGACTAACATAAATTGGCTATTGTAAATACGTCAATACAACCATCCAAAGTCTAATCGTACTGGCAGGTTTTCAAGCTTCATTGAAACTTCATCCGTTTTTTGAATTCAACGTCAAAACTTAGGGAGAATAGATTTAACTCAATGTAACAGCAAATAGTTTATGGTCTTGCTACAAGCTTTGTCCATGCTAAACGTCAGTTTTTAACGGGTATATATATATATATATATATATATATATATATAGTTTAGTATGGGTATTCTGTTTACAGAACTTAATGAATGTACGAAATCACAAATAAACTAGGCGAGACCTTTAGTAATTCAATAAACATTTCATTAAATGTCAGGTTAATCATAACACTTCCACAGGACTGAATTAAGGAATGTTTACATTTGTCTATCGAGAGGTGTCGATCTTAAGAACGAGAAAAGTGGTCTTAGTAATAGAGAAGTAGTACTGAACGATGAGGATTAGCATACCAAAAGCCGTTTTTATAAATATTTATTTTCAGTCGATTACGTTAAAAGGCGATATTTTTTCTTGATATGATAAACTGTTGGGATCATAAGTATTAGCAATTGATACTAAAAAGTAACGACTATTTACATCCAAAAACCCAAGAAGTTCATATACACTATAATCACCTCTTAATCATGTTTTGATCTATGTGGAAATATTTTATAATTTCAAAAAAATCTTTACCATTAGTTATCCAAGATCGAACCAAATCAATTCATGAAATTCAGATGATAAAAACATAAGTATATACAGCTTACTTAATTGACTGTGAAAAGTTTGGTGAAAAGAATTGATTAAACAAACGCATCTCATCTTCACACATATGTACTATGAATGTTCCAGCAGTGCGAAGTAGTGTACAATGATCACCAGCATATTTTTGAAGAAGATCTGAAACTCCATTTTGTGCAACAGGTGTCAATAACTCTTCGCGATGATGTAAGTAAAATTTATGACACTCTTGAATTACCTGAGCATATCTGAAATAAAAATCACAAACTAATTGATTTAACTGAAGGTAATTCACCAAATAATTTTATCATTTTAATACTATCACAATTTATTCAATTAGTCTATACAAAAGATACCGATCTAAATTTTATCCAATGAATGAATAAACATTTATAAGAACTCTATGAAAGATCACTGGTCTTGACACTCTAGTAACGATCGATACACTCTAGTCAAGTGTTTCCGACAGGTAACCAAAGCTGAAATTATTTTATGAGAAAATAGGAGTTTTCGTGACTCGATTAAGAAAATGAAATCTCACTACCAAATTGCAAAATGCGGATCACTGAAATTGTACGTGTTTTATTGCAAAACACGTACTTATAACCGAAACCATGAGTCGCACGACGCGAAAATACAAAGACGATATGTGGGAATTTATTAAACGCCAAAAATAAGTCAAAATAATACCTGAAAATGTTAACTCTAATATGATTTATTTGGAATAATTTACAGTCAGATTCGAATAAATTAAACTGAGTAGTACATGACATTAGCTAATCAATAACTTACTGTATGAACATAAATTTACAATATCATAGAGTTAACCGCCAGCAACCAACAGATATAAATAATCTATCAAGTTATAAAATTGCTCCTTAAAATCCGGCTACATATCATCGGCGATTGGAAAAGGTTAGTTGTGCATGTCACTAGAACTCTACTCAATTAAGTTTTTGCTCACCAGTGTAGTTTATCATTAAGAAATAAATCACAGAGTTTTAAAAATGTACATAATGATTAACGTTAAGGACTTATTATTAAATCAGAATTCGAGGACTTCGGTTACCATAAAATTCAAAAACATCCTGGTTTAATTCATCTTGATACTCGACCGTGAATATTTTATGAAATAACTGATTACTGTAGCTGATAATCCATTCATAACTCCTTCCCTTAAAGCAGCCAAAGCTAATTAGGAATAGAAGACAAACCACTGATTGCTAGATTCATCATATTGAAAAACTGGTACAGATAAAGAGCTATTTTGCAAAACATATTAAGTGTCTTTAGGATTGAAGTAAATAAGCGAAGCATTAAATGGTAAACAAAATCCAACTGGAAGTGGAAGGTTATTAACAAAGGACAGTGAAAGTAAAAGATCCTAGTTAGAGAAAAGAAAAAAACTTGAATTATTTTTACGAACTTGGACATTTGCAATATGGCCATAATTCATAGGTTATGACATGACACACATCTACATTAATTTGTCGGATGGTATGCGAACTTTTTTATATGCTCGAATGTGGTACGATTTCGAGAACGCATGGAAACCTGTGCACATAAATTTACATTTTTCCAGTTAACTAACACAGGTAGTTGCTATTAATTCGGAAATTTCATAAGTAAAAGTAATGATATATGGAAAGTATGTAGAATGAATACAACTGATTCAAAGCCACATCACCTAACATCGCTAACCATAGATTAAAATTGTTGAGTGGATTTCAGACAATAAGTTCGCTTTACGGTACGACAGTAGTTGATGACTTAAGTAATTGATGATATGTTTTAATCTGCTGACCACTAGCTTTATTACAATTTCCTCCAATATCAAACAGCATTGTACATTGAGATAGGCGGAGGACCCAAAAAGAACGGAACGACCTCAGTTGACGAAAGTTTATAGTCTCACCAATGAAATTCTGTGCTCAAAATAGAACCCTGCTTCTAACTTTAACATTGCTTACTCGGAGGTTCTATTATATGCGAGTAATGCTGAGAAAAAACGTTAGATCAAATCCTTGGAGTTTACTCTTGTTTTCTATCTGATTGCCCAAGTTTCACATATGCAGAGGAACAGACAAATTGTTTGTGTATTACAATGTTGCCCAACACTAAAATGTTATCAAAATCTACTCTTAAGTAGTGCTGAGTCATAAACATACATCAGCAGAGGCTTAATTATTCTGGTCTGATGAATCTACACTATAAATATAACACAATTTATCGATACTAGTAATTGATAAAGTTAAACACAACTTTTTCAACAATAATAACAACAATGAAGAGAAATAACTTTAACTGAAACACAAATGGACGATTATTAGGAATATTGATAAATACAATGTTATCTACAAAACTTACTCATCAGTAACGTGTATTCTTTTTTCTAAAAGTGTCATCAACGAGCGTATCTTTGGTCCTTGTGAACGAAATCGTCCGTAAAGTAAAATAAATGAGTTCTCAGGGCTGATAACATCCTATAACACATATAAATAAATGGTGTATTACAAAGTTAACTGGAAGAATACAAAATGAATACGGGAAAAAATTTGATAAAATAATCCATACTTATGAGTAACATTAATGACATTATATAAATATAACACTAGGGTTTGTCAAGGAGCAAAATTAGCACCTTTAGATCGAAGTGTGCCTAGTCACAATGCAAAAACTAAGTAAGGTGTTTAGTCCTGTTGTCTCGGATTGAATTTATTGCCCTTCGCACAAACAAGGCATCGAATTCACGGAAGGGTGGATGATTACTTTTATGTGTTTCGATGCAGGTGCCACCAAGTTTTCATTTAAGTAGTCAAGCTCTTCTAAATGGCACAATAGTTCATCATAGAATGTCGAATCGATTTTTTAGTGGCTGTACAAAGGTCAATAGACAAAAGACCCTAGCAATATTCCAACTTTTGGAGCAAATGTAGTGAATGAAATTGAACAAAGGCGTTTAGAAAAAAAAGTAGTTGCTAACCTCTGTCTTTGACAATAGTAAGATAAAATACTTTCACCTTCCCTCAAATGTATATGCCACATATTTTTCTAATCCATTATCTAAAATTTTACCAACCTTATCACAAACTTATTGACCAGATAATATTAATGAAGTGGTGGATTCGAGATTATTGTTTTCAATTTTAACGACGGAATTACAAACCTAAACGTAACTCCACCTATTCAGTTCACTCGGTCAGGTAGTATTGTGGTGTGGGTTACTTATATCCACACAAGTAGTATATAACGATGGTCGGGCATTGAATGTATTTCAGTAGAAAATCGACAAGGAGAGAACGGGAACGGGGTGCGATTGGTACGAAAATGTATGAACAGTAATAATCGGAGACTATGGGCTGATATTTGCAGAAGGAACAGTCAAGATTGAGACAATTGATGGTTATTTTGCAAACTAACTGTTTACTGTACGGTTGTCAGATTTTAGTGATATATTCTGCAATTTACGTATCCAATACTTTTGATTGTCCCCATTCGTCTTCTTGTTCACTACAGTATTACTGGCTATCTCAAAGAACAATATAGCTCATAACTGCGAATAAAATTTTGTATATAATTATTAATTTGTAGTACGTTACTACTTATCATGCAATTAACAGTGTTCTTTTACTTAGCAACTATTCCAGGTTAGTTAAAATTCCACATGATTGCTCTATAATCTTTATTTAGGGTTTTTTATTCACCCGAGAACGTTTACTTCTTTATCTTATATCTAAGATCCAACGTAGTGGTTTCCAGATCCTTTCAATATTCTACATTTTACAGCTTTTTACAGAACGCGGAATCAACACGTCAAAACAGAAAATTTCTAGTGTGCTTGTCATCTATATGGTAAGTAGCTGGTAAAAACATTTTAAATCAAATATATTCATTCCATTCACAAGACGTTTTTTCAATTGGGTAGTTCAAATCAAGCATTGATGTAAAGGTTACAACATTTAACTAACAACTGTTGAACTGTGTGTACAAATCCCGCCCCACTTACTAAGCTTTAGAGGACCGGATAATACTATTAGTCCTCATGTACACAAAGTAGTGTGGCTCACAGATGGAAATGCAAACATATCGTGAGTAAACGAACTTCATGGTATTATTATTACAGGAAATATATCCACGAAATGTACAGAAAGCAATTTAGATCAAACTTACATGCAACTCCAAAAGCTCATTTATGGTTCTTTCTATAATATTAGTTACATTACTTTTAATGTATTCAAGGGCTATTTTAAGCGAGGATTTCACTTTGATTAAATAGTTTGGAGATTCTTTGAAATTTGGCTGAACAAATAAATAAACTCATTAAATAATTCGAAAGAGCATTCCTACATGTTCTTGAAAATAAAGTAAACTTGAATCGAGTTTATTTAAAATTGGCAGCAACTTCTCACGAGATACGATGAAGTTGGAAACTCCAAGTTCCTTTGGTTGAAAAAATAGATATACATTCAACTTACAGCTTGGATCATATCCACTTGAACAAAATTGGTTAGACATTCTTCAATTGAACTGGCATATTCAATCATTTCATTCTATTTACAAGCAATATGACGTATGTATTAGTAGTACTTATAATACTCACCTGTTGCCTTAATAGATGTTCGCACAACTCATGTAATTCATTAGTGCTCTGCGATATGCTTAAGTAATTATTTTCCAAAATCGATAGCTTGGACAAAATTTCTTCAACGATGCTTAAAATTTTTGAACATTCCAACTTTTTACGAGATAAAAAAGTCAAAAATTCACTTTTTAAATAAGTCTTAAATTGATCCATTTATACCTTGGTACTTCAGGTATTTCAGCACTAAGTTTTTGTTCAACAGACCACAGCCATGAATAGAAATGTGAGGCTGATTGTATAGACACATCATCTTGCGTAGTTTGACACTCGTATTTGTCAGTTTGATTGGCATTGAAGGTGGTACGAGTAGTAGTACTGCTTAATGTAGTCTAGAATGGTTTAAGATTATTAACAAGGTTGTTCCCTACTTCTCCGTGTATTGAATTCAGTGAATTCAGCAGAAATACTGATTCTAGTTGTTTTTCTGTTAGTAAAGTTTGCTGATTGTCAATATGATCCCATGTAATTACAGACATGTAGATTAACTGAGATTACAATGAAATTATTTGTTGGAGTTAGAAACAGGGGTGAAATAAATCTGTAATCAAAGAGACAATATATATATATATATATATATATATATATATATATATATATATCACATCATTGTAACTAAGTAGTACAAGAATGTAGACTAAATAACCATGTGTAGATTCAGAGCGAAGCCATCAGTCAAGTTAATTATTTACACCTAAGAGATAACCTTATATACATAAAATAGGATTCAAATTAATGTTCTTAAGCACAAAAGTCACTACTTACTGGTTGCTAATACTGCTCCAAATAAACGAAAAAGTGTGCATAATTATTTCAATCCCTGAGATCAGAATTAATGTTAAGAATGAAGCATAAACGTTATATTTAACAAATGCAAAACCCATATCATTAGATCTATCAGTGTTTCAGTTTTTATGAGCATTATCTGACTGGTAATGCAAAATGGTATGATACATCCGAGTTACAGATACTAAGGAGATTGAATTTACGGACTTATTACATTCAATAAGAGCTTCATATTTGAGTACTAGAGAACATAATCATGGTCGTATTGTTATTCTCCGTGAAATGAAGAAATTCCCTGTATACAAAAGTATAAGATAAGAAAAATGACTAAAAACCCGAAAACATATGGTCGATCGCTATGACGTGATATTCTAGAGTTATTAAACATATAATAAGTTCACAAATTTAAATTTTGATCAGAATTACGTTATCTGTGACAGCAGCGTTTGGAAGACTACATATTACCATCTTTGTGGGAGAGAACTATAACATTTCAAGTACCAAATTAGCTGTTATTAAAATTAAAATGTTCGTTAATTTCAACATGCTTCAAGTACAAATGAGTGAGTGTTAAGGATAGTAAAAGAATATATGTTTTAATTATCCGGCCGTTTATCACATCAAAACCACAAGCAGAAGCCTAGTTATTATAAAAATTATCTGTAACTTTAAAGTGGAAAGGAAACATGAAATTGGTATGAAGAAAGAATGGATAAAGCCAGTTATAACAAAGCCACGAACAGTGACGAATTTTCCATAAAAAGTGTTACAAATACAAACAAAACATAGTTAGTAAGATAAATCATAGTATCTAATTCCCCGAAATAAATTAGAAAATGAACTTTTAAGATATCTAAGTAGAGCAAAATCTGTAACCAACGCTAGAGAGAGTTTAAATAAAGTTGGACGGTTGTCAAGTTATTTTAGTATGATGTCTGCAAATGACTAATAGTGGTTGAAACACTGCTACTGTGGATTTAAGGACCGGTGATAACTAACAAAGAGGACATTTCTCCATAATACGAAAAATTCCAAGATCAGTATCATAAAAATAAATTTATTTACAAACATTGCAGAGAGCTGGATTGCTTCAACAATTTATTACGTAAAGTCAGGCCCAGTCAATTATTTCATGACACATGGTTAGTGATCTTTAGGAATACAATTTTCAATGTAGAAACAAGTATTTGAAAGTGAAGGTTGCTCAAACTCTCGATACATCATGCCGTCCACTAACAAAAGGCCATATGCTCGAGCACTACTCGTTTTGGTGTATCATATAAATGAAGGCTAGTTTTGTGGATTGAGAGTTGTCAGTTGGACATAGATTGGATTAAAGCACATTCCATGCAGGATTGTGTTGGTTCATGCTGATTAGCTATTTCTTATCTAATCAGCGCTAGTGGATACTTAGAGAAGACTATAGAATCTTCTCATGTAAAAACTATAGATATACTAACGTTTTTCTTATTGTGCTTCTTACTTACATCTGCCCTTGTTATTTGGAATATTTCTTTCCTGTTCAACCGTAATCTGACTTAAGGATTTGTCGAGTGAATTGGTGTCCAACAATACTAAGCAATAGGAATAGTTGTGTCGCAATGAGAGAAATTATAACAAGAGTGGGAAGTGTATGTGAAATCCGAAATTTAGATTTGCAACAGCAACAGAAACAAAGACTATTTCGGGAGTCCCGACATTCCTGTTGCGTCTAGTAGTCAAGCTTTGTCAAGGCCTCTGGACAACAATGATAGCTTAGTGAAGTAGTCGATAAATATTTTTAATTTGGACGGCATTACTCGTAACTTCAGCGCCTAACAACTGGTGAACGGAAAAATGAGACCAAGTACAATCGGTATGGAAATAATGTTGCCTGGCGAGCTTTCCGTCTGCTTTGAAGAATACATTTCGGGCCAGTTTGAAGGGGTCATACCTCATCTCCCAATCTGTTTCAGAAGTATATAGCAAACATGCAAGAGCGTGGAGCCAAAGTTTCCGAACAGTGACGTTTATTACCATCTCAGATTAGAAGCCAATCTGTTAAGATATGTAGAACTCTGGTTACCTTATTCTCAAATCCACTCAGTTTGTAGATTAATGTACATAGTTTAAATCAACAACTGTGGCCTATATCAAAACTCACTGCTTCTCCCATGAATAGTAGTTTATGATAGGTTTATGTGGTGTACGTACTAAATAACCCAGTAAAAATACCATGGTTCCGGATACTACTTTTGAGTTACGTCAGTTAGATATTGGGACGCCCCAGATCGTTCTGATGCCAAGCACACAGTTGGGCATAACGAGGTAAGTGTGTGGTCACAGGACAATGTTTTAGCAACAGAATGACTTTCTCTAGCGGTGAGTGTGTTTTGAGAACTGATGACAGTTTCTGTAAGTACGGCCAAGCTGTCTGCTATCAAGGCATTTTACATTTAAAAATCCCTAACATTAATATGGTCTCAGCCTTGCCCTTAGATGCGAAGCACTTAGTTTACCTAGATGTTGTAAAAAGATCTACCTTTGTGTATAGATACTACATAAACGACTTAAAGGAATGGCTAAGAGCATTATAACATCCGTTAATTAACCTATAACTCGTTGTGCTGAAAAAGAACTAATTCATATTTCCAGCAGAAATGTCACACATTGGACGTCTTTTTGGAAGACTACTGAGAGTAGATTGTTCTTTCTTTGTGTACGACTCGTCATTCCTAAACATTTTTTACTGAAACCACCACCTAAATTTCAAACGTTCGAAATTAATCATCAGCCTCCTATCTTATCCTAAGTTTTGTAAAAGTCAGCAAGCCGTGTCAATTATTATTCGCATTAATATCAATTTTTATGCGGAAGCGAAAACGAATTTTCGGGCTATTCAGGCGAGAGGTGGAATACGTAGCGTGGCTGCTGGCGAGAAAAAACTTTGGTGTAAATCAAGGGGAAAATTAAATACTCTGGTGTAAAGTTAGGGGGAACGTAGACAGTTTGAAGATGACTCATGTGTGAATTCATAGACCGTATAATGGGAGACACTTGGGAGAAATGTCTCATCATTTCTTAGACGTAAGCAAAAAAGGCGAATTTTATTTACAATCTCAGCTAAGTTAATGCCGAATTTCGTCAGCTAATATCTCCCATATTTTCCCGAAGATCACCCTTATCTTTCCATTTTTGTGTTGGTTGGGTGGGAATAATTTACACGATAGTCTTCAGATGAACACGACTTCGAAATGTGATGCGCGAAGACTTTCTAAATTTACAGCCACAAATTTAGCCGTGAGATATACTTTCGAAGCAAGTGGTAGAAAACGAACAGTGAATACTCATCGGAAAATCACGTATACGCATATGAATAGCAGTAAGTCCTAGAGCCATATAGTACACCTGCCTTGGAGCTATGATTTGTATATGCACAAAAATAAAGTATGAGTAATATTTTAAGAGTTTATGGGGTCTTAAGGTGATGCTAAATCCCTGCAATAAACCTCCACTTACTCGTCGGCAGTTGTACCAAATAGTTTGTAACTCAGATATATTTATACCCTCCAGGTGCTCAACTATATTATTTACTTCATTTTCAGGGCTTTACTCCAGATTCTTTATCAAAAAAATAAAAATACCTATTGTTAGGACGAGTTGAACTTAAAGTGTTTGATGCTAAGAATCTCTTGATCGTAAGGCTTTAATGTTTACGCTTACTTATAATGGAACTACGAACCAATACTACAAGGGTAAACATAATCAAAGACGCTTTCTAAAAAAACAAGCATACGTAGCGCAAAAAAATAAATCGTGACGTAACCAACTTCAATCTCAAGGTTGTGAAACCTTTTATTCAATGAGCAATTCTTAACATTATCATTCTCGAAATTTCATTGAAGAGGACTGTAGTTTGTCACTTTCTTATAAAGATAGTGAAAATCTTGCCCCGACTCTTCAGATACGTTGTGATAACACGTAATCTTGTTAATTTTCGTAACTATAGAATACCGTATTTTTACTGTGTTGCCTAATTTTGTATATGAAATAATAGTTAAAACCACTATATTGTGAGTAATCTACGTCATTACTTGTTTTGTTTTGTTAGCCACTGCCTTTGTTATAGAAATATAATATTGTTGTTTAATGTTTTATGTTAATATCTATCACGTAAGATTGTTGGTTCGATTCGCCTGAAGATTCACTTCTGTATTTAGGTTTCTTTTAGCGTTGTTGGGGCTAAACACGCAGGAGAATATTTAATAATTGTGTGAAATGAACTTTTGGGGATTACCCTAAAGTAACATTCAAGTAACACTGACAACGTGGGATTTGTTTTGGTTTTGTTGTTCAGTAAATATGATTATGTTATAAGTGTTTATGTGCAATTTCTGTTTGCTTATTGCCATTCAATTTTGATGCTATTCCATTCAGCTGCTCATGGACAACTACTTAGGTCAGAAGTATACCTACATCATCAAAAGGGAGGAGTTTTATGAAAAGATCTACGGCGCTAAAGTGGACACCAATTTTACATTTGTCAGTTTTTACACATCCCACTAATCAGCTCAGGCCTTTTCTCGATAATTAGTTTCAGTTTGGAGGGGATAGGAGGCTGAGTGACCTATGTTTGTATTGGCAATGTTGGTCCAACCTTCTTTTAATAGCTTCGAAAGATGGTGCTCCAATCATGTGGTGAGGTAATGAATTCCATTCATTGATGATTCGGTGAGGAATTCGATAGTCAGCTGACAAGTAGTTTGTCTTGGGCCTGTGAAATTTCTTAGCGTCGTCGTAAATTCTGAATTTTGGATGACAAGAAAAATGAAGGGATGATAGGTGCAAGTTTATTGCTAAGTAACTTGAAAACTGACCAAGACACCTCTGTTTCTTCCTAATGACAATGGAAATAGATTTAGTTTGGCCAGTCTATCATAAAGAGGCTTAGCTATTCTGGGAATCAGCTTAGTTGTGGTTCTTTGAAAGTTTTCCAACAACTCACTGTCTCTTTTTAAATAGGGGCTAGTCGTTTGTATGCAGTATTCTAGTTTAGGTTGAACGTGCAATTGTAGGACGAAAACGTTGGCAGAACAGGGAGTGATCTTTGATCCTCGAGTTGCCACCAAAAGTCTTTGACGTAGAACGGTACCAGAAGGAACGTGCTGTATTGATTGCTTGGATTAGCATGCTACACCAGAGTGGTTTGTATCCAGAATCTGAAGGTTGCGTTCGTAGAGGTCCGGACCAGAAACGCTGCAGACGTAGGACGAAACCAGATTGAGCCAAGGAACCAGATGCGACCAGGATAACCATGTTCGGGACCAAATGTATATCATACGTATTTGGAGCCAGAGAGATCGACTGAGTGCGTTGACTAGAGCGTGGGTGATCAGGCCAGCTTTCGCGAAAGTTGACTGAAGTCGACGATACCGTAACAGCGATGGTCGGAGGCGTAGGCTCGGGGTAAACAAAAAAAATGATAGAAAAAGAGAAAAGTGTAGCTTTCTTGTAGTATAGGGGCAGATTCCTATACTGTATCCGTAGTTGGTTATGAGGTTAGTCGAGAAAGCGTACGGGTAAGCGTACTCGGCGACCAGAACGTGAGACGGTAGTCTCGTTCGAACCTCGTGAGCCTGCAATCTCATCCGCAGTCAAGGGCGGTGTGGTCTGCAGGTCTGGACGTGAGACGGAAGTCTCGTCCGTAGACGGGGCAGATGACACGTGCTGTTGACTGGGACGTGAGAATGAGGTCTCAGGTGCATCTAGCGTGGGATCCAAAGTAGATGTAAAGATCCCGCTAGAAGCTCTGATGGGTCTAACATTGGGTCTCGGCTTATCAGGTATAGCACTGTCATCGACGTGTGCTGGCTTGAGACGATCAATGCTGACTGTTTCGATGCGGCCACGTCGATCAACCTTGAAGGTCTTTTCGTGACGGGAAATCACGTGAAAAGGTCCTTTGTAAGGCTGTTGTAGAGGTTTGCGTACCGAATCTACTCGTATGAAAACATGTGAACAGGTAGATAACTCTCGAGGGAGAGCGACCTGTCGATGTTGTATACGAGTTGACACCGGAGTCAGTGTTCGCATGAATGCAGACAGTCGTTGGACGTAGTCTGATTCGCCGAACTTAGTGCTGCTCCGTGGTGTGAAAAATTCCCCAGGCAGACACAATGTCGTGCCGTAAACAAGTTCAGCGGCGGAACATTGAATATCTGCCTTTAAACTCGTTCTGATACCCAGGAGAACGAGCGGTAAGGTTTCGTACCAATTGTCGTTTTCGTGTGCTCGAAGAGCACTTTTAAGTTGGCGATGAAACCGTTCAACTAAACCGTTTGATGCTGGATGGTAGGCGGTAGTGCGTATGCGTTCCGTACCAAGCAGCCGTGTTAGTGAGGAGAATAATGCGGACTCAAATTGTTGTCCTCGGTCAGTCGTGACAGTCGAGGGACAACCGTACATAGCTATCCATCGTTCTACGAAGCGGTGAGCGACTGTCTCCGCCGTAATAGACGTGATGGGAATAGCTTCGGGCCATCTTGTGAAACGATCAATGCACGTGAGTATGTGATCATACCCGTGCGATGGTGGTAATGGTCCTACAATGTCTATGTGAACGTGATCGAAGCGAGCATCAGGCGTAGCGAAAGTGCCAATAGGGGCAGCTACGTGCCTGTGCACTTTTGATCGTTGACATTGTAAACATTGTTTTACCCACATACGGACATCTTTATTCATTGACGGCCAGACGTATCGTGCAGCGATGAGGCGTAGGGTGGCTGCCATACCAAGATGAGATAGACCATGAAGGGCATCAAAGACGAGACGGCGATAAGCGGAGGGTACGATGGGTCGAGGGAGGCCCGTGGAAGTATCGCATAGGATAGTACCTGAGCTAGTAGCTAGGGGTACTTCCCGACACTGAAGGGACGTAGACTGTTGTGCTTCCGTGCATGAAGTATCGTTTGCTTGGGTGGCGGCCATAGCAGGTAGGTCAAGCACTGGCAAAGTAACTGCATTAAGTTGGATACGTGATAAAGCATCAGCAACACAGTTCGACTCGCCTTTGACGTGACGAAGGTCTGTCGTGAACTGGGAGATATAGTCTAAATGTCTGCACTCTCGTGGTGAGTAGCGGTCAGACTTGGTATGCAGAACATACGTTAAGGGCTTATGGTCGGTGAATAGGATGAACTTACGACCTTCTACAGCGTGCCGGAAATGTTTGATGGCGCAGTAGGCTGCTAGCAGTTCGCGACCAAAAGCGCTATATCTCGTCTCCGTGGGAGTGAGGCGTCGTGAGAAAAGTTCGAGGGGCTGCCAACTACCGGAGATATTCTGTTGCATAACGGCTCCTATGGCGAAATCCGATGCATCAACCGCTATACTAAGCGTGGCTGATGGGTCAGGATGCACGAGAAATGTGGCTTGAGCTAGGGCCGTTTTGATATCTGAAAATGCAGTACGTGCGGCGTCGTTCCATTCCAGTTTGCGTGGATTATCGCGAAGTAAATCGGTTAACGGTCGTAACTGTTCTGCCGCGTGCGAAATGAAGCGTCGGTAGAAGTTGACCGAACCGAGAAATGCCTTCAGTTCCTTGAGTGTGGACGGTACAGTGTACTCCATTATCGTACGTACTTTATCCTCACAAGGTAGAATACCCTCATGCTTAATAACATGACCTAAGAATTTTATTTCCTTCTTCCCGAGTTCACACTTATCGGGGTTGACTATTATTCCATTATCCGAAAGGCGCTGGAATAGTAGCGTCATGTGTTGATAATGTTCATCTACGTTTGATGATGCGATTAGCAGGTCATCAATATAGACGTGAACAAAATCTAGGTCTCGTACGATGCTATCGATAAACCTTTGGAAAGTTTGAGCAGCATTCCGTAATCCAAATGGCATTCGTAGGAACTCAAATAAACCGAAAGGAGTCGTGATAGCAGTTTTCTCTATATCTTCAAGAGCGACTGGGATCTGGCGATATGCTCGTACCAGATCGATCTTGGAAAAAATTGCCGTGCCCTTGAGTGATGCCGTGATGTCATGTATGTGGGGGATGGGATAGCTATCGAAACGTGTAGCTGTGTTTAACGCTCGGTAGTCTCCGCATGGTCTCCAACTAACCCCATCCTTTTTTCGAACCATGTGGAGAGGTGAGGCCCAAGGACTGTGAGAAGGACGAATAATACCAGTAGCTAGTAAATTGTCAAACTCACGTTTAGCGAAAGCTAATTTGTCCGGTGCCAGTCGGCGAGGTCTTGCCGTGACTGGTGGTCCGCGGGTGACTATGTGGTGTACCACACGATTGGTCACCGATGGAGTCTCCTCGAGAGGTTTAGTTAATTTGGGGAATTTCTGAAATAAAACGAATAAATCGTCACGCGAATGAAATACACCTGTGATTCGGTACGCGTTTGTGTGGGCTTTAGAGCCCATAAAGTTGCTGTTCGACGAAATATCAATTAGCTGCAGCCTACGTGAATCGACTAGCAATTCATAGTGCTGTAGGAAATCGATACCGAGTATAGCTGTGGGAACATCGGCAATGATGAACGTCCACAGATACTGTCGTCGGTTGCTCAGGTTGACCGTAAGTTGTCGTGTACAATAGGTGGGAATGACTGAGCCATTCGCAGCGCGTAGTCGAAGCATAGTGGCTTGAGACTTACTGTTACCGATAGGTACGACAGAAACTTGGGCACCCATATCCACAAGGTACCTAGCGTTGGTGCGATAATCGTGCACGTAAAATAAACGGCCAACCTGAGGTGAAGTGCCGGCGAGTACGGCCGCATTTACTCGCCGGCTCGGGAGTTTCCCGCCTTGTATGAGCAGGGAGCTCGACAATGACGGGCACCGGCTCCGAAAGCACGGTGGAACCAGCACCAACCTGGACTCGCTTCCGAAACCGCCTTCTGGCGTGGCTTGGAAGATGCCCGCTTGGGGCGAGTCGTTACGGCTTTTCGAGATTGTGACCTGGGTCGGGGGGCGTAGGGGGCTGGCACATTTGCGCGGTCTCGGAAACTGAGACGAGTATGGATACATCTGTCCCTATCTCCATGAGCCGGAGGTC
This sequence comes from Schistosoma mansoni, assembly GCF_000237925.1. Taxonomy (NCBI): domain Eukaryota; kingdom Metazoa; phylum Platyhelminthes; class Trematoda; order Strigeidida; family Schistosomatidae; genus Schistosoma; species Schistosoma mansoni. The sequence goes on along the minus strand of NW_017386035.1, from coordinate 478,651 downwards.
GTCTAGCATCGAGATCAACGTTAGAACGGGAAGTACTAGCAACCAAATAGTCGTCTTTGGTGTTAACTCGTGCTAGAATCTTATCTGCTATGAAGGCCACCTTGTTGAGCGGGGTGTCCTCGAGCAGAGCCGTAAGGGTTGGCTGTATACTGACTGGTAAGGCTTCGAACCACAACTCTTTGACTATCTCAGAGTCAGCTGTCATGTTTCCTGCAAGGGATTGCAGGCGCGTGAGGTGGTGGCTCGGCTTAGCATCACCCATAGGGTGACGTGCTAAAAGTGTCCTCAATCTTTCCTCTCTTGATGGGAGGAAATGTCGAAGGATGGCATCCTTAAGACGGTCATAAACGTTTGGAACGTTGGGATTGAGGACAACCTCACGGACAGCGGTTAGGTGATCCCCGGGCAATGATTCCAAAGCGTAGGCGTACTTCTGCCTTTGATTGGTTATGCGGCGGATCTCAAATTGAGATTCCAGTGCCGCGAACCAGACTTCTGGATCATGGGGGATGAAAGGAACCGGTCGGAAACTGATAACCTGTATCTCGGAGTCTATCATATTTATGTTATTCTTATCGTTATCTACCATATTAAGTTGCCAAAATATTATATATTGAAAAAAATCAATACGAATATATGCAACAGATGTGGATAGATAAATAGACTCACCGGATTGATCTGGTTTGGAGAATTGGCCAAGTTTGACTTGTGCTCGATGGATTGGGTTACTAGCTGTATTGCGTGTTCCAACAACGGCTCACCAGTTCTGTTGTGCGTGTCCCAACAACGGCTCACCAGTTGTAGTGGATATCAAGTCGTGGACGGACTATGATCACCACTACTATTCGATTACGCGTACAAATATGACTTGGTTCCCTTGATAGCCCGTAAACCAGAAGGCTTTACTAGTCCAGATAAAGTATATTTATTGGCGATCTCGTGGTATCGAAATAATACCGAGACGTGCCAAAGAGTACAAGCGAATAAGCAGTGCGTGAGCAAGCTCGAACCAAACCAGGCGGTATATGGAACAAGAAGTGAAACGGATACAGTTAAACAAATACAGTAAAACAATCTCTGGTACAATTGGTTACAATAATAATAATTGTTTCTATTATTCCAATCGTGTTCTTATCGAGACTGGCCGGTCACTACAAGTTCAATACCTTTGATGTAACGAATGCTCCGGATACTTTTCAAAGGATAATGCAAACAGTTTTACAAGACATAGTACCCCACAAATGTTTGATTTATCTTGACGACATTATTGCGTATGGTAGCACACCCGAACAATACAACAATAATCTAAAAGCCGTTCTCCGCCGGCTTAAACAACATAATTTAAAAGTAAAACCGTCCAAATGTCGCATGCTGAAGAAAGAAGTAGTCTTCTTGGGACACTGTATCACTGAAGATGAGGAGGGCACAGATAAAGAAAAGACACGTACCATTGTTATTTGGCCGCAGCTCAAATCGCTCGAAGACATTCGTAGTTTTCTTGCCCTAGCTTATTATTACAGATGTTTTGTTCTCGACTTCACATCATGAGCAGCACCCTTGCATCGATCGACACACGAAGGACGAAACTTTTTATGCACCAGAGAGTGTTAACAGGCGATTGATGCTTTGAAGGCACGGTTAATCTGTCCATTCATATTAGTCGTCCCGGATACCTCAGCAGCCAGAGGCGAATTTATACTTGTTACGGATACTCGTTCTGATAGTACTGCGAGTAAAATTCGAGAACATTGTGGAGCAGGTGCATCGCGAACTTGGTCATGCAGGAGAACGAAGGACTGACTACGCTGTCCGTTAGCGCTTTTGATGGACGTCCGTACATGAAGGTATAGCGGAATTTTGCAAGAGTTGTAACATGCGTTGCCGTTTTAAGTCGTTTCAGAAGACATCCCGTGCACCGTTGACTCCGACGGTGACAACAAGACCACAATAGCTGGTTGGCATGGATAGCATCGGATCATTGACAACAACAAAAAAGAACTAGTTATGGTGGATTATTTCACTAAATGGCGTGAAGCAGTACCTATTCCGAAGCAAGAAGCCCTTACGGTTGTCCGAACTTTCATCGATCACTGGGTTTCCCGTTACGGTGTCCCGTTCTCACTTCATTCTGACTAAGGTCCAGCCTTTGAAAGTCGTCTTATAGCTGACACATGCCAGCTATTAGGAATCAGGAAGATACATACTACTGCATATCACTCAGAAGGTAACGGTCTTGTAGAAAGAACAAAGTGAACTATTAAAGCTGTCTTACAGTCGTTCGTCAGAAGATCGTCGCTGGAGTTATGGGATGATATGCTTCCTCAATGTATTTTAGACTATCGTACATCGGTACAAGGGCCGGCAGGATTTTCACATGCTATTTCAATTTTCGGGCAAGAAATACGCTTACCAGTGGAGATGCAGGTGCCCTTGCTGCCCTGCGAAGAGCATGTACCGTACATACGGCAAAAGTTTGGAATATTCCGTTGTTGTGATTTTCATAAATCTAAGTAAAGCCTTTGACATGGTTTGTTAGCTGGGTCTTAAATTAATCTGGAAACCTCAGGATCTATTATAAGATCGTAAACTAGATAGGTGACTTTCTCAATGATAGTAGCCAACAGGTATGGGTACCTAAGGTTTTATCGCCGTGTGAGTCCGCAAAAATGGAGTTCCCCAAAGTACAATCCTTGGTCTCCTTCTCTTTTTACTTTGTGTAAATGGCTTACCAACTGTAGCAAATTCATCTGTTCTACTCTTCGCATATAACATAAAGATTTGGGGACCCATACACAATATGTCAGATGAAATTTTATTACAAGATGACCTATGTTCACTGGTTGAATGGAACTGTAAGTGGTCATTAGTAGTTAACTCTAACAAGAGTGTCGTTATGCAATTAAGTAACTGTGACGATTCACATCACAACACAATATGTGCAGTTGTTTTACCTGTCAAGATCTAGGAGTCGTAATAAGGAATACAGGATTCAAGCAGCGAGTACTTGTTTCAACTATGAGGCGGATATGCTAGGACGAGTTCAACGGCGAAAGATGAAAATGTCTAAAAACCTCTATGATCCACCTCACAAGATAAAGTGAGATGCCTCAACCTATTTCTGTCACCTTGTCACAGGTTATGGAGTGGTTTAATACTGGCTTACAGTATAGTGAATGATTTTGGTGTTATTATATCTCATCTAGGACTGATCGTTAGAGAGGACGTTCATAAACCGAGATCAGACCGTTCGCGTTCGAAGTTCCGTTTCTCTTACAGGGTAGTGACTGCTGGAATTCCCTACCAGAGTACATACTATTTGCACCTGTTGACACATTAAGAGCGATATAAGATCTTTACAGGACTACAATTTGCAAGGACGAATATAAGTCGATTGACCCCCTATCCTTAATACCCCCTATTTCAGATTTCCTATTTATCTTCTCTCGGGAAGAAATTTACACGTGAAAAGAGCGTGATATTGCAATACCCATGTGTGATACTGACAGTAGTAGTTTCAGTTTGAGCATAGTCCATCACAAGAGTTCGTGTGTGGGAAGTACCCCTTATATTGTCAACAAAGGTATCTAATGTACATTTCACATAGTCGGTTGACTCAAGAGCATCCAGCTTGAAAATATTTAATTACACTTTTACCGAGTTTAGACTTCAGATTACTTACGTCACTGATGGTGGTTTCTTTGTGAAATGTACTCTTCACATATGTGAGTGTATATTTAAACAAGTGGTTCTAGGAGTAGACATTGTCCTCAGTCTATCTGACGAGAAACTGACCATTCCTTAAGTATATGTGGGCTTCGGCCCATAATGCGTATGCGATAGCCCTTGTAAATTACATGAACAACCGCGTGGTTTCACCTAGTCGTCGACTGAGATACTTAGTGAAATGAGATGCATTACACACGTGTATAATGGTGTATATATGAAATGTGAGAATAACTCACAACGAGGAAGTAATTGAATTTACCAGGGTTTACCCTCTGGACAGACCCCCGAACTTGCTCATCCTATTCTGGGGCCTAACTTGGTTCGTAGTGAAAATGTTATACGACAGTTACAGCGAATAAACCCGGTTACTCTGGTATACGAAACGCGGAGTTTTACGTGTTTCAGGGAAAAGCAAGTGCACTATGAGGTAGACTTAATGTCCGGAAAGTGTGACTACAGAACCCTCCAGACTTGTTGCTATCCATATTGTCATATGTTGTGTGCATATTCGAGGAGACGAATCTACGCGTGCTACGACTATCAAAAAACTTCAAATCGCTAGTTAGCTGTGCTTCGAAATCACGGATAACAGTCAACAGTTTGTCCTCAGAATCCCATCTTGTGAATCGCTCACCAAGCAGTTAAGTGTATAGTATCTTATGTAACGTGAGACTAATCAAATTATCGCAATAAACCAGAAGTAACGTCTTTGATTACTGCGGACTAGCTTACTATGTTGGGCCTAACTTATATTACTGCAAAACGACAGAAGTGGTTCTCCAAATATATTAGGCTTTCCAGCTGGAAACGTTGGTTGGTGAGGTTCATCACTTAACAGAAGTGTTCTAGCAAATGAATTCCTATGGACTACAGCTACTTTGACTAAAAGTTTTGATGTGTTAATTAAAAATGTTAACATTCGTGAGCTTCGTCTAGAAAATACTTAAGTCTTATTTCAAATGATTTTTAAACACTAATACTGGGAGTAATAATAACACTTAAAGTTCAGGAAATTTCATTATATATTCTTATGGACAACAAAAGTTAACTACGATGGTATGCGTATATTGTTATAACCATCACAGTTCAGTTCTAAAGTCGACCTCTTCCAAATTGTCCCCATGATCAGTTGACATTCATAAAAACAGAAATCTTTCATAAATTATGCGAACTAGGGTCCCAGAGAACATAAAATCCACTTAACTGGATGTTGTGACAGCTTTCTAAATCAGGGATGAACTCTACATGAATATAAGTAAGCAGTTGGTTAGGAGTATGCAAAAGCCTTATTTTCTTGCAATTTTACCGCTCTGAAAGGCAGGAACAATTTACAGATGTCAACTCCAAGTAATTTCAAGATTTTAGTCAGAAAAGATACACTTATTGTATTATTGTGTAGTGACACTAATTTGATAAACTAGGGATATTTTCAAGTCAATGTCATTTAGCACATGAAAATTGGATTTCAATCTGTCCGAGCAAATGCTACAGTGATCCTTCATATGGGTATTTATTACAAGCAGTGATACAAGTTAACGGGTCTACTAGCCTTTCGCTTAAGACTATGTTGAATCAAGAAAAGATGAATTTCCAGTTCCTAGCATCGTAACCGATATTACAAACAATTGTCTCCATCTAAGACATTATATCATTCATCACTACTCTACAGATCAGGTCCAGAGACAAAATTGTCTCAGCATATTCATGAGGAGTTTCGCTGCTCAAAGTGATACAGGTTAGCCGTAACTTATCAGGAATTTTCTAAAAAAGAAAGTCCGTGTAAACGACAGATCCCAGTTGATATTTGTCAAGAAATCATGATGAAATTAATGTCATTCCACTGTTTCACGCAGTAATTTGCTACAAAAAAGGTCTAAATAAGTATTTTTATAACAAAACTAGATTTTACATTGACTTTATTGCTTATTTCTAACGATTTTAATAAATAACGCATAAAATCCACGTACACATTCAGGAGGCGTATCTAAAAATACTCTTCGCCTCTTTCGGTCTTTTTAAGTACATATAAATTTTTTCAGGCACAATTCCCACACAGTAGTACACATGTAGAAGTGTAGAGCTATTAAATTCTGAGTAAGTATTTATAATGATTAGGAAATTCCATTTTATTTTCAACTTGCTTTAATTACACTGACAATAGATAATAATGAACATCATAACTATTTTAAACTAGGTTCATGTTACAAGTCACCAAAATATTCTGTTTAATAACAACTAAACAGAATTTAATAAAAGAGACAATACGCTGAACATTTGAGAAATTCATTATTTTAAATACCTAGAGAAGCAATATATCTATGTATATGTATATCTATGCATACATGTGTAAGCATAATTAGTTTTATTGGAAAAGAAAACGGAAGAGAAATGCATCAGATACAAAGTGTTCTTAGACAGCAACATATGGTTTTAAGGTATAACAACTAAGATAAATCCGTAAACACAAACATACATATACGGACGTGTGTATATGTAAGAGGAGGAAAACGTGAAGAAAGTCAGGAAAATTGAAACAAGGAAAGAATTGAAAATAATTTATTGAGAACGCTAGGACTGTGTTTGAGTTTTTTTCAAAAAGAATTTTCTAAATAGTTTAATCGATAACTGAAAAAAAGACAACATACGATATGAACAGGGCATACTTTCTCACTAGTTATAATTTAGAAACATACACAGAAAGAATATAAACGCATTATTATCATACATATCTCATTTTTTGGACCGAATTAATCACACAATAAATACACATTAAAATCACTTGAAACACCATTTACTAAACAAGTAAATTTTAAAAGCAGCATTTGTGAAGTTTTAGATGCTTAGAATAGAGAAAAGCATAATAAGAAAAGCGAATAATAATGATAATGAAATGCCCAGAAAGCAAACGGAAGATTGGATAACGCACCGAGTTGAAGTAGAAATAATTTGTAAAGGCGATTATCAAATAAAAACACAAGCAACGATATATATATATATATATATATATATATATACTGATTATCATACTATAGATACACAAAAGCGCGAAGAAAGTAAAATGATTATTTACTGAGATCCAAAATAGCTTGACTCTCTTCAAACTCCTTAGTATTATCGTATTTATCCTGAGATTGATCTGCATGTCTACAAGATACAGTTTGTCTCGTATCGCCGGAATCCTGAGTTTCTCGCTCTGAACAAACAGAGCTAACTATTTCAGAAGCAGGGGTAGGAGATGTTGGGATTAGGTGAGGTCTATTATCTGGTTGAGTGCATGACTGTTGCTGAGAGTTTGAATGCTTTACAGGAGTAGACGTTGTTCCGATTCCGAGTGAAGAATTTGTCGCTCCACTAAACATTGACAGAAGAGCTGTAGTATCTATTTCTCCGGGATTTCCACAAGCAGACATTAAAGTTGAAGCTAAAGATGCAAGGAGTTGTTGGGAATCCCAAGGATTAGTTGTTTGGGTTGCCTGTCTTTGTTGCATCTGTTTAGCTGACAACAAGTAGTTGGCGTACAGAGAAGCCAGAGTGGCTTGTTGTGAAGCGAAAGGGTTAGATGTCAAATTAACATTAGATGATCCGATATCTGGTGGAATGACTGATCCAGAACATGCTAACATAAGTTGACTATATAGAGCTGCCGCAGTTACAGGATTGCACATGTAAGCCAGATTCATTGCAGCAGCCTGCTGATATACAGCATTCAACATTGAATCCATCCGTTGGTTACCGGTGTTTAATTGGAATGGATCTTGTACTGTTGGAGTACTACCAGAACTCCTATCGGGAACAAATGGATATGCTTGACAATTGATGGGGGGATCTGTCACTTCGACAGGATCACGTCGGCGACTAGAATTCTCCGAACGACTTCCTGTGATAATAATGAGAAATAAAGTAAAAGAAAGCTATGAATCATAAAGGATATGGGGTAGAAGACATAATAATAAAATTTAAAATAATTACACAATATAGGTTATATTTCAACAAAATAACCACAAATATAAGTGGAGACAAAACAAATTCGAGTCTTCTATTTCACTGATGGATATAAACTAATATTAGTTTATTATCCGAAAAACAACTTAGATGCTATGTCGGATTTACTAGAATAGAGGCTGAATTCACTTGAATAACACACCAGAAATCTATTTGAGTCAAATACTGTCTTGGTTACTCGGAAATATTTATATATGAATATATATGGATAATATATGTGGTTCTACAATAAATCATGATTAGTTAAATTTAAGCCTACAGTCATGGTAGATAAGACAGAAACAACAACAACAACAACAACAACAGTCAATTACAAAGCAATCAAACGTAAAATAAATGAAAGGTTCAAAATGGCTGTTCAAACAAAATTCATTTCAAAACCTATAAGAGGATAGCCAGTTTGTCGATAATTAGTTTAACCAATGAGGTACAAGAAAAAAGGATTAACATTGATTATTAATAAGTGATATAGTCGTAATGATTTTACATACAGTAATCAACGATTAATATGTGTTTCTTTTCATCAATTGGTAACTGATTTATGCTGGGAAGAGATTTGAATGAGGGCTCAACATGGCATACTGTAAATACTTTATTCATATGATAGCGGAGAAAGTTGAAGAAGGTAAAATTGCTATTTCACTGCTAGTCATAATATATTTTGAGATCAAACAGATGAAAAGTTAAAATGCTTTATTACAGGTCACTTTTATTTGGGTTTATTCACAATAATCTTTATACTCTTATTTTAATCTAAAATCAATACATATCTCAGTAGAGTATCAGTATAAGCAAAGCTTGATAAACCCATCATTATAATAATAAAACGATATAAACCACAGACTGTCGATTGGTGTTTAATGGCATGAGCATTAAAGTTTTGCTGTTATGCAACCAACATAATTATTTCACTCGGGAAGTTGCAACTAGCATTAGTTATTTTCTTTAAAGATCCATTTATAGAATGATTCTTTAGACGTTTACTAAAATACCATGTCTAAGCCTCCCCCTCATGTATTGCCAACCTATAAACTCTTGGTGAGTGATCAACCTAATTTAACCAGAATATTATGCTATTTTTGATTATTTGTTTATTTAAGAGTTTTTTTATTCAATGTAATAAAGCCAGACCACTTAACAGGATACTTTACAAAATGAAAAGTAGCAGTAAAGGTTGACACGTTTAGGAATATAAAACAATTCAAAACTAATAACTAACTATACAATCGATTAAAACTCATCTAAATAGGTATCACCACTAAAAAAGACCGGAATACAGACGCAATAAATTGCCCTATTTGATAAAATATTTTTACCAGCGGAACGGGATTTCGAAGACCGAGATGTTGACGGTGCACAGCTCGTGGAGACGGGAACTCGTGATTTAGAAGTAGTAGTATTAGAGACAGCTCCAGTAACAGAGGTAGCAGTGGATGATGGTGTGGAGGAAATGGACTGCCAATTACTTAAAGCAGAAGCGATCAAATTCGCGTATGCTGGATGACGAGCATAAGCGCCAAATGTATTTAATAACTGTTGTTGTTGTAAATATTGTTGTGTATTGAAATTGTTAACCTGAGCGGCAACAACAGATGATGGAGAATTGGACGTCGTTACATTGTTATTGCCGACACCACTGCCGGTTGCTGCACTAGCCAGCAAACTGTTTAGATAATGTTTATAAGCTAATGCTTCCATATTACTTGTATCTTGACCCCTAGCACTTGCAACACGATTATAGATCGCACGATCCTCCTGAAATATTCAAAATATAGGCAGTGAAAAATAGACACTACATTATTTAGAAAATTTAGGACATAAGTTAGCGTAAACTAGTTGGTTTATGTAGGAATACAGGACAGACACCTGAAACCGGTTACTGTACACCTAATTTATACTGAAAAACAGGGTTAAAAATGTAAAGATGAATGATTACCACTTCTAGTTAAAAGAGTATTTTGTGAATCAATAGACTACAATGAACACACATGAATACGTTATTTATTTTCTGTTAGGTCCTGAAGAGTGTGTTATTCTGTATGCTTAATTCACTGGTTTTTCTCCCAATCCTTTTTTTAAAGTGGTAAACCACTTAGTTTCAGCGTAATTTTTGCTTTTTCACATTTTCATCCTGATGTGCTAAATGTACAACATCAGAACGTTTAAGCTTCACGTTAACACATATGTTTTAGATAAAAAAAGCCCTCAATCAGTCGCAGGTGACAAGTGTATCTGTTCAAGTTGTCACTGACAGAAACAATCTTTTAGCAATAACTTCTAGTTAAGAGAAGCGAATATCACATATTAAAATACAACTATATTCAGTATAAAAGATAATGAAAAATTTTCCCATATGTTAAAAGAATCTCCAAAGTTGAAGATTACTGTTAAGAGTATCCTTATATCTATTAAGAATAATTAAATCTTTTCAGTCCCCCTCTCCTTTAACAGCAATCACTTGATTATGGCTTGAGAATAAAATTATTAGATAATGTAGTACAAAGTTCAAATAAAAAAATTACCATTCGTTCTCATCTTAACATTGTTAGCTATATACACTGTAAGATCCTATCAGTGAGTACAGTTCAAGATAAAGAAAACCATTTTACACCGCACTGGACACGGTAAATACCAATTAACTGCATTACAAATAAAAGATATTCTCACTTTATTACGAGGAATAATACAACAATTGATTAATAAATAAATTAAGAACGGTTAAAAAAATTATTCTGAAGAGAACCACTTACCACTTCTACTGAATATGGCATATAATTTGGATTTGCATCCAACCAAGATTCCAGTGATCTTCGTTCAGGAGCTTTATCACCATAAATTAAAGAACCATCAACTAAACTAATTACTGGGACACGTACATCCCAAATGTCAGAATTAACATTCTGAGAAGCTTTCTGTACATTATTATTGTTCGACTCAATTTTAGATGAACTGAGACGTTCACGTTTAGAACTGTAAGGAGCTTTTGCAAATGTTGAATTTGAATCCGATGGAAGTTTAGAAGTATCACTTTTTCGTTTACGTCCACGATTATTCGCTCCAGAAATAGGGCGTGCTGCAGATGTCATACTGGGTGGTGGCATTGAAAAGTCATTGTCATCAGACACTGGATTACTGGCAGAAATCGATAACGATTTGGGACTTTGTGAAAAGTGTTCTGAATGTGAAGCTGCAGATTTTAAAGTTGTATCACGAAATGATAAGGTTTCTTGATCAGAATCAGAATTGGTCTGACATTTATCATGACTAGAAAACAAATTTTTGCCAAGTGAATTAGATCGATTACTTCGATTGCGAATTCGACCACGGTTTCGATCAACCATAGTATTCTCGTTCGTGGGATTAGAAATAAAAGGTAACTGATTGTCATTTAGATTTAATGGAATGTTGGCAGACGTAGAAATACTCTCATCGGGATCCGTCGGTATAGCAGCTTCAGACTGTGTTTCAGAAGAATAGGACTTTAACGACGCTGACTTACAGTGCGATGAATTAATATGCCTCCCACTCATAGAGAAATCGAATTGTCGTGAATCGTCAAATTCATTATTCGTAATGACAGATGATATATCGGTTAAATTGGATAATTTCAGGTCACATGGTGAATCTAGTGAATTAGAGGTCATTTCAGAAGAAAAAACGGGTAGACCATACTGTTTTCGAGGTAATGAGACATGAGAGGCATTCAGTGAAATTCTTCTAGAATTACTAGATGACAACGGATAACTGTCACGAGATAATGACGACGAACTTCGATAAGTTTGAGGGAATGGATCATTCAAACTTGTAACTTTTGACTCAACATGTGAGCGAGTAGAATTTACCATAGATGATGAAACTGAAATTGCAGTGGTAATCGGTGTAATAAAACGACGGGGATTCGGCCATTCGTTAGTCTAAAAAGAACACATTACACATTTTGGTATAGTAGGTTTTGTAGTCAAGATGCTACAAGAAATCACACATTCCTGAATGAAAATATTCATTAAAATAATCACTATGTAATTTAAATGAAAAATATTTAATAACTGACTTCTAATTAAATTAGTCAACTAACACTAGATGCAACAAGAATTTAAACACATCTAAAGCTATGAATTTTGATACAATTTCGAAATTTTATTATTAACAGATGATTTCTTTTGAGTTATTTAGGGTATAGTATCCATTTCTTTATGGACAAGAAACTACTGAAATAGCTACGGTTACATTGTATTGTGTGTCTTTGTCTTTCCTCAAATTCTGACATTCTGAATTCCTCATAACATTCTTAATTCTTATTTCACTCATTTATATTTCCTCAAATCTTCCATGCCTAATCTTTTCAACTACCACTCATACTATTACTATCTCTACTATTCTGGGATAATTTCGTCTCTCTGAGGTATGGTAACTTGAACGGATGTACATATGTACTAGGTTCTACTTTGTGACTGACTGGATTAAGCAACTTCAAAACTTCGAATCTATCGAAAAACCACTCTAAGCATGTTGTTGAAATCAATTACACACGATTCGATAAGTATCTCCAAAAGTATAACACATGATTCTTAACATTAATCTCGACAATTGTTAAAGGAATCAATATCAATTTAAGTTTCGCGATAAGCTGAAAACCTGAAGTACCTGATCAAGACAGAGACAACTTGATTTCACAAAAATAAGGTTTAACAAAAGTTTAGTGCTTGTATTTATAAACAAAACAGCTAAAGACGAATAAGGAATTGAGTGTGACAGTCTTCTACTTACGTAAATTAAGAAAGGCGGATATGTATGTAAAAACGAGTGATTGTTGAGAACGCTATACTAAAAAGGCAGGTACAATATCAAGAATTTCCACAACACAATTGAATATAACAGTATCTTACTTCAACAGTTTGACAAATAAGTTCTAAGCGATGTTGAATTGTCCTGTCTTTAGGCCATGAGATCGCCAGATTAGTAGCGAATTTGATAGACCATTCAGCAACGGTCGAGTCTGATCCGACTTTAACGATATCAGTGCCGTTCGCATCATCAACTAACGAAGCAGAATTTGAAAGAATGTAAAATTCTTAAAATAAATCAAACATTGAAAATATTACAAAAATGAGAATGGAAAATTTGTTGGGAATCTGGAAGTTTACATAAAAACTTTTATTGATCATAAAACAAACTGTTCATTATGTTCATTTCTCTAAATGGACACTGTAATTATTATTTGTTTTGTAATGGTTATTAATAAAGAATTATTAATTAGATATATAGTACCCACTGTAGTGACGGTTACAAAGTGAAATTTATTACATGGATATATTCCATATCAGGAGTAATTAGCCTTGTCTTGCGAAATTGATCAATCTAATAAAAGTCGAATTACAATGAAATCTTAATCGAGTTTATTATTAATGACCAATTACCTTTGAAGATATTGCGGGGATAAGAATACTTAATTATTTAAAGTATAATTCACACTTAATTTAAGTGATGAATATAATCTATGTAAGGAACTCTAGTTTCTTTAAAATAAGGTGAAACACTGAGAGTACATGCTTTACACAATTTGAATTACAAAACTCAATGCGTAAATATAGAGTCATGCAATATATTAGGCGTTCAGTGAAGTAAATTTTTACAAATGACTAAAAAGAATATGAAATTAATAAATAAACAGCTAAACACAGATTTGTAAAATAAAAAAAAATTAAATACTTGAATGATCTCCCTTGATAGTGACTTTGACATCATTTTTCTCACTGACACTATGATTCATATCTGATGATGGATCATTCTCAGTGTTATTCACAGCAGATGGAGTTGTAACATCATGCGCGACAACAATTTCAGAAGTTATAGAATCTGCTTCATTATCATCTTTAGTACAGACAGGATCTGGACAATTTGTAGAAGTCACTGGAGAATGATTTTCTAATTGATTGCATTCTAATTTATCTATTACATCAACTTTTTCTACATTTAGTTCAGATGATAGTATTTCAGAGAGACCAGGGCTTTCTTGTACTTCCTCTTTTTCTTCTTTCAATAACTGAGCTGCAGCTGAACGAGCTGCTGACGCAGCAGCTGCAGCTATACTTGATCTACTTGATTGATTAGCATTCAAATCGCCAGGATAATCTGTAACAGCTGGATCATGAGCCAGTTTATCACGAATCAACTGAACTATTCGTGCAAAACTCGAATTCGAATCTTGAAGAATATTTAGATCAGTGCGGGCTAATCCATGTCTATCACCAAAAATAGATAAAATAAAACTTTTCAATATTGTGTCCTAATATACAAACACTAGAAAGTAATTTTTCATAACGATAATTCTCTTCTCTCTGGGTACATTTACATAATATCACTCGATAGCTGAAGGAAAGTTAAAACCTAGTTAAGACCTGAACTATGTAATCAGGTCAATTATCGAATTGGATCCAAATAAGTTTATGTTTATTACACAACTTCAATAATTATCCTCACATAAACGAAAGTAGTTCGTACAAAAAATTTCTAAACTGGTTTAATTACCGATGACATATGCACTAATATCAATTTAATAACCAGTAGTGAAAATGAAACATAAGTTGACATATTACTAGAAGACATTAAAGTCATAAGAATGTTAACAACTTAACAACAACGGCAAAATCCAGTCTTGTTACGTACGAAGTGTATCTCTAACAAATTGGTACCAATGGGTATAAAAAATTATTCCTTAAAAGGTCAAATAGATAAAAGGAAAGTGTAATACGGTCCTAAAGCACGATCACATCGAGTTTCGTGTCATTACCTTAAAGTTTACAAAATAATTTTTATAGCTTAACAAGTATTCAACCAACCTTCACCCTAATAAACCCTCTTGAATTGTTGAATCGAATTAAAGTGATGAGTTATAAGAAATAACTTTTTAGACAAAATACATGAATCCAAGCTATGACGTAAGTAATGATTGGGTTAGGAAGAGAGTACTAGGTAAATATGGGAAATCGATTGATGAGGTAGTAAATCTTCATCAACTGAGGTGCTTGAGATATGTGTTACGTATGCCCCACCACACCCTACCTAGATGGACAATGTTCTCTGGTGTAAGAAAGCTAAGAGGAGGTAAATCAAAATATAACACCAGTCCACAAAGTCACTGACAACTGGAATCAGACAGGTTAATAAGTGTGAATCACCTGGTTGCTGTACGCGTGATTATCATAAACAATGGTTATATACTTGCATAACATGGCTCAAAATTGTTGGCAATGACGCAGGTGCATTAATTTTTTATTTTCCCTCAAATTCTGACATTCTGAATTCCTCATAACATTTTTTATCCTTATTTCACTCATTTATATTTCCTCAAATCTTCCATGCCTAATCTTTTCAACTACCACTCATACTATTACTATCTCTACTATTCTGGGATAATTTCGTCTCTCTGAGGTAATGAGGCATGGCAACTTGAACAGATGTATATACGTACTAGGGTTCACTTTGTGGCTGACTGACTGAATTCAAACTATTAAATGTATTCGAGAATGAATAACATCTAATTCTTTTTACTAAAAGTTTTAAACTTACTTTGCAGCAGCAAACAACAACTCTTTGTCGTGCTTTCCAGGTATCCACCAACCTGGGAGATCAGAACTAGACTGACATAATTTAAGCCTTTCCTCCAAATCAGGATGTTGTAGAATATTATTTCGAATACGTACTAACAAATCTATACGTGACAAACAACGACTAGCACGTTCTTCAGAAATAGGATCGATCACAAGTTCACAGCCTAAATCACTTGATCCCGATGTTGTAGTAGTAGCGACAGTGGAAGCAGGTTCTGCAAATACTGTGAAAATTTATAATTACAATTGTTTTAATAAAATATAACTCAGGGTATTTAAGTGATATAATAGAACTAAACTGAAGGAGTTAACAAATAAAGTATAATTATAGTGGAAAACAGTCAACCTTTAAACGGAGAACTTACTCGAACACAAATACTTTATTTGAGTAGATGAGAGGATTCTGAAAACATTATTTATATGTAGCAATATTGAAAAATGTTAATTCCTGGTAGAATCCTAACGTTAAGACACACTCTGCGATTGTAATACACCGAAATTAATGAACAAAATATTTACGGCAAATATCTAGAAAATAGGTTTAACATTTGAATAATGATTGACTGGCTCGTGAGGAATGACGTAACATTTCGAAGTGAAAGCTAAGTAATATTTAATATGTGAATGATGAATCAATAAAGTACAGTTTAATGTGCATTTACAGGGAAATAAAAAAGAGACGTTAAGTACCAGAAAATATTCACTTTTTTGTGGACAGGATAAAATAAACGTACCAGTAAGTTCCTTTTTGCAGACACGTTGACACATTCGATAAAAAGCTTGAAAGTATTCAACTAGCGCTTGATCAGATTTTCGACCTAGATTACCAAGTTGTCGGAAATTAATCCAATTATATATTCTTGGAATTGGTGGTTTCGATGATGGCTTTGACTCTTCATCAGTATTTGATTTCGACACTTCGTCAGTATCTGTTGTGGGGGGAATCTCAGCAAATTCTACACCAAAGCTTGATACTACACGATAGAAGTCAGCTTCTTCTCTACGCGTCCATTTTCTAAATTGACAGTGGAAAAATTGAGTGAAATGACACATTTAAGAAGAAAACCGAGATTTAGCAGTAGACTTACATATGTACGCTGGGCATAAGGCTTTAAAATGCTTAAATTTGCGTTACATACTAGTGAGTTGACGTAATTATCAAAGGTGACATCTAGTCTCAAATATTTAATACTTTATTGTTAACTCACGATATGAACCGATGTTAATTTGTATTTATTTCACCATGCATCATCAAGGGGAACGCTTTTATGCGGTGTATTTGTTTGACAGACGTAGTTCAATAGTTTAAGCGCTAAACTCATAATCATTAGAAGAGTTTAAACTATACATCGTTTACCAAGTTTAAGCAACGAGGTAATGTTACAACCTTCCATATATCTAAATAGTTGTTATAAGAAAAGTATAATGCTCTATTGTTTTTATTTATATTACTTTATGTATGCGCAAAATATATACTGAAAGCAAAGGATATGCGCAAGTCTTTGAATAAGTGATAGCATAACATAAAGTTAAGAGTGAAACAAGATTTACAGTCGTTAACTATAATGATAGACCGTTCACAGCAAAACAAAATGCTAAAAACAGCTTAGATATATAATATATATATATATATATAAATAAGCCGAAATCAGAGTATTATTCAACGGTAGCAAAAATGAATACGGAAGGGAGAAATTATAATACCACATAGTGTTTGTCAATCTGAGAAATCGACTAGTAAATTCGAGATATCCTAATGATAAAAACTAAACCGGTAAATTTAAATAGCTTTGTAAACATGGATGATGTTGTTCAGAAGGAAGATGAAAGCTCCACGACTAAACCATCCAGCTCAGAGAACAAAACCCCATTAAAATCATCCACCTGAGCTACAAATCTTCTCCATCATACAACACATTATAAATTAAAATCTGGATATTAGGTTTGATTCCAAAGTCAAATTAATTCATAAGAAAATCATTCAAGAAAAAAAACAATGTTTCCGTCTAAATTTTAAAACAAAAGAAATATCAGTTGTTTCTGAGCTTGTAAGAAATCATTAACAAAAACAAAATATATTAAAATAATATGAAGTAAAACTTCAGTCAGAATTGCAGATACACCTATTTGATAAAAGTGGCAACTATCAAAATAACCTACATTTATATTTCCTTATCTATCATCATTAGCAACTTAAACTTGAGTTTATGTGGCGAAATATTTAAATAGAAACTATAGATTGTTCTATTTGAAAGTATTGATTGTAAGATCAAATTATTTGTTCTGCTAATACCTACAAACTCCTGAAGTTAACATAAATGAAATAAATAAAATTATTAACTTACAAAAGTTTTGGTTCTGAAAGTCTTACAACAGGTGAACATGTTACAGACTCTTCAACTTCAACTTTGGGCGCATGCTGAAATAAGACAAATAATATACAAGATGAATCAGCAAATAACGATTACAAAGTAATATGCTCCTGATAATTATTTTGTTCACAAAGTCTTACTAACAGTAATAGTGTATAAAATGAAAATGACTTGAAGTATAAAAAGGCCTAATAATTAGATTTTTAATTAGTTATCTCGACAATCTCATTGAATTTTGACTTCATTATCATAAAAGATGACTTATGTATTGTTCAATGACACTCAATGTATGATGATCACTTTGATTGTCTAAAAGGTAACTTTATGAAATCATTTTCTAAAAGATGTGATTATCCGCATGGTTCAAATTTCTAGTAAAAATTACAAATCAATAATTACTTGAGGTAGAATTGTAGAAATTTGTATAGTTAGCCCCCAAATGCCCTTGTACGGCCGAGGGTGGGAAGAGTCCGCTCTCTCTCTCGAAATGCTCTCACAGGGAAGTCATACTCACTGCCTTCTCGTGGCAGGGGTGTTGTTTACGAAATTGAGAGGACGAAAGCGAATGTCCGGCGCTTTACCCGGGTTAGTGGACACGGCGAGCCCACCTGGGGGAGTTGGAAAACCCTGATTCCAAACCAATGGTGCACATGGGCTCCAGTATCCTGAGGGAACAAATCGTGTGTGAACCAATTGTTGGTCACCGGCTACCATGGGACTGCATCTCCTCACGATGCTCCATTGCCTTGTGGATCAGACCTTTAGGGTCGAAGGCTCCGGGTGTGGCTCCCCTAAGAAAATCACCTGCTTCAGTTTGGGCACCTGGACAGTATCACAGCCCTCACACAAGTCGAATGAGATTTGTGCGGCGCATATGTATCTGGTGCTTCCTTGTACCGATATTTATGTGTTTAAATAAATAAATAAATGAATTGTGTAGTTATTATTACTACGTGAGAATCTAGTCAATACAGTTTGAATGATTGGCTTCAAGTATCATCAAAAACGGTTTAGGACGGAAATTCATGGTAAGCCTACAGTTATTTCTTAATACATCCTAAATAGATCCTACAATTGATTGTCAGTCAAACTGATGAAATCTATTTTAATCGTGTTCTTAGTAGTTCTGTTTTTTTAAAAATACATTTGGCCATAGCTTTCCCACTTATACTTCACAATTATATCATTTCATTTTTCCTATATGATGAATAGTATATAAACAGTTTTAGTGTTGTAATTAAATGAATAAATGAACAATATATTTAACTGAATATGGTTATTCAGGACTATCAACTAGGATCTGGATCAATAAAAATAAAAATCTTAATTTATCAGTATAAGTAAAACCGATTACCTGATTTTTTTATTGGAAAAAAAAGGTGAATACACTAAAACCAATAAAAACAATAAAATAAAGCCTGAATATGTTTTTCCCTATGACATTCATATTCTTTAAAGTAGAATGTAATTTAACTTTTCTAGAAGTTATGACTATCAGTTGTGGTTTCAAAGAATAATAAAGTTGAAACTGAAATGAAATTGTTTATTGTTACAATGTTTAAATTTATTTAAAATTAATTAAATAATATAAATTTGAATGATTGAACTAACCCGAGATGAATCAGATTCTAATTGACTTTTGATGCGTTGGAAAAAACCAACAAGTTTTCTAGCTCGAGAGTTTAAATCTGCAAGTTGAGGAAATGGAAGAGCAGCAAGCAAAATATCATCTGAATAATTGTTTTCATTATTCGAGGTATCCGTCAGTGGAACAGATGATACATCTTTTTCAAGCGGCTTACAAATATTGTCTTCTCCTAGGTTGTTTACTTTATTATCATCCACCTCTGAAACTTTTACATCATTCATAGTTGTTTCAACATTCTCTGAATTTGTTTCAGGAACAACTAAGGCAGAAGGATCAGAGAGTGGAAGAACATTTTCTTCAGGTTTACATTCAGTTGTATCATCAGTTCTAACAAAACCCACTTCAGTCTCACAGTCACCGTTTGGACTTTTTGCAACCACTCCTGATTCACCATGATTACTAGGAATGACAGAAATAAAAAGCAGATCAAGTAGATAAGTGCAACGACTTTTTAACAATCATAAGAATTTGCTGAATAGTAATAATAAATGAGCAAAACAAAGCCAGGTATTGAACATCCTTTGGCATCGTAGTAATAACATGGGAAAAACATACACGTAAGAACACATTTAGAGGAAATCCATAAAATCACTTGTTCGTAAACATCAGAAAGATGAATATACGTAGCCTATGTAAGAGTTTATGAATATTATACAATCCAAATACATTTCAGATAATATATCCCTAAAGTATTGGGATCCAATTATATTTGACACGATAGCATGTAATTTGGTTTAGTGGTTTTAAAACCATTTAATGATCACGACAGTTCGATAAACACTATGGATTAGAATGGTCGGTTCCACTGTAGATTTTCCGGAAAGGAGTACTATTTCTACCAAATTAAGAAATACTAAAATGTATTTTTCTTTTTTATTTCAAACTAGAAGCATCACTATATATGGACAGCAGTATAAATTTTATGAACCCTTATTAGCTAAATACAGCCAATAGTTGTTTGTGTTGTTAGTTAGTTAGATTTTAAAAAGTGTATTTCCGTACTATTATGGACAGTGATTGAGAAGATAGTCAAAATATTGACTAAGGTATTTCACAGGAGAAAAAGTAAAACAGTATCCAAAAAAATTATAAAAACTTGTAGTAATATTGTTCATACTATGCGAGCCGGTTATGTCATAGTTATTATAGTAAGTGTAAACGAGTGCAAATTATAAAGTAAAGACAATGATCATGGCTAATGTCTATGTAATACAATAAAACGAACTAACTTCATTAAACGTTCTAATACAGTTGGATTTCGAGATTGAATAATTTCAACAGCACGAGAACGGAAGCATAGCTTAGGGTCTAAACGAATTGCTGTATACTTTTCCCATCCATGTTTCATAATACCAAGTAGTAAACACTTGTCGCAACAGGCATCCCACCATGGTGCAGGCAAATCTGAATCAAGAGCTGAGATGAATAAAGTTTAAAGAAAAAAAAGACAAAGATTAGGAACTTTTTATAAATTGAGTGTAATAAGTAATAAGAGACGCATTAAAATGATATATTAATTGAGAACAAGGAGGGCATAATGTTACGCAGAGATAGTTTAAGAATTACTGTTGTTACTGGAAATAAAATAAACGATAAATTAGAAAAATGTAATCTCAGTTATACGCACAATTCAGTTATTAAAAAAAAAGTAGGACCTAGCAGAAATGAGCATTAGACTAAGTTGCTACATCTGGTATCAGCAAAGTGACAAGAATTCATAAAAAGATGAGAATCAATAAGCTGTTCATGATGAACATAGTGAAGAAGACTTCTATAATGTTATTTGTTATACTAACATTTAATTGAACAATTAAACAACCCAATTAAAAAAAAGAAAGTCAATTCGAAAGACTGAACAGTAAATATGTGATTAAAGAGTTCGGAGTATACATCCCAACCGTTTTAATTTGAAATACTGACATTTTCAAATGATAGTCAGATTATCGATCATGTGATCCAGTTAAAATGAATTAACACTGTATCCCAGCTCATCAATGTATTATATTGTTATTGCTGAATATCAGACATTTCAAGCACCACACGACACGATAAAATACCAATATGTACAGTGTAAACTCATTAAGCAAAGAGTAAACGGTGGATAAAGTTGCAAAAAGACATCAGCCGACGAGCAAAGAACACGAAGAATAAAATCAGAAATACACAGTAAGATAATTAGAAAAAATGAAAGAATAACGTAAGTAAAGTGAACTAGTGAATATTTATTCATTTGAACACATAAACATTAGTACAACGGGGCACAAAATACATATGCGCCACACAATAATAAGGAGGTTGTGAAGAGATAAACAATGTAAAGTGAGTATGATAAAAAGAACAACAATGAACAGAAATTAGTGTGTGAGAGTGAAATAATTATCATTATAATAATAAGAGAAACAGTTCAGTTAGGAAAAATACAACCAGAAAGCATCCTTTCAATTAATGAAATTACGTTCATTTTTTATAAAGAAAGTCACTGCAGGATCGCCACTGGCTTCTATTCTGAGCCATATCTGATAACGTCTCAAGCTACTGTGTTGCACCATCTCTAGGACCCCAACCAAGGAGTCCTGAAAGACCAACAGAAACTAGTCCTGTACACCGACCTCCCATGCCACCACAGCATGTCATTTCAAACCAGTCCCAACGTCGGCAAATAATACACAACGTGGAATTCTGTGAGACGACATTCGTAGTACACGTCCAAGCCACTGAAGTCGGTTTTACAAGATGGCGACACCAACTGAATTATCGTCCCTGTACTCGAGCACATGTTGTTAAACTCTCATTAATAACATGGTGTTGCCACTGAATGTCGGCACTCCTTCGCAGACAACGATGATCAAACACAGAGAGTCGTCTAACGTCTTCAACTCGGAAATGTCAGGTTTCACAAGCGTTGTAGATCCAAACTTTTACAGTCAGACTAATATCATGAAGGCGCCAAGGATGACCCAGATTGGTAAAAGTGGATCTAGTTTCACTATATGTGAATCAGTCTCATCACTCACGCCGCTACCAGCACTTAGACAGCCACCTAAGGAGTTGGAGTTCCTTGCTGACTTCTGCCTCTTTGGGTAGATCAGTCGTCATGAGCCATGGAGGGAACAGAACAGTCTGATCGATGTCACTGGGGCAACAGACCAGTCGAACTGCTCCTCGAGAAACTTTGTCCATCGTCTGAGACGTCGATGGATGTTAGGAGATGGCATCCCGTCAGCTTCAAAGATTGTTTCGCTTACACCAGACATTTTGTTGCAAGTGACATGGATGAGTTGAAAGAGCGTTGGGCAGTTACTAGGTGTAGCTGCTGCTTCCAACTCGTTAGCACGACACCATTTGATCGATCGGTGAACCGTTTGCCGTATATATATATATATATATATATATAAGGATAAGGTGAAAAAACTTGGACTGTCATCTATTTCATTCTCTCGAAGTGGAGATGCGCTGGATGAATTATAATCTTATGAAGTTGAGATATCGAAGCAAATGGCTTAGTTGATTATCAAATTATCGTACTTCAATAAAGTCCCGTGAACTCATTGAAGAATGTATGACTAGAAAAACTACGTAGAAGTATTTTTAATTCGTAGGTAAAAGTATTTAACAGCCTATATTAATAATTCAAACAGTAACTGATACCAAGTCATAGAAACAGGTTTATATACCGGAAAAATTATGTGACTTCAATATCCCAAAATCAAAAATGAGGCTGTACAAATGCATACCTTATATAAAGATGCTATGTCTTGAAAAACTGCAAAGAGTTGTGAAAATCGAGTGCCATTTTCAGAGAAAATTATGTATGATATGAACGCGGTAACAAACAGAAAACTAACACACTTAAAAAGACGAATATGGATGGAGACAGGATAAACTACTAATATTGTCAAGATATGCATTTGGAACGTAAACAATTCCCTGAAAATAATTTATGCGAAAGATAATTAAAAACGGTCAACAAAATACCTTCTAAGGGAGGTAAACTTGATGCTAACTCATTGAAATCAGTATGACTTAATTTGGACGAGATCAAATCTTGAGCAGGATTTATACCAACAATATCACATTGTAAAAAGAACAGAAGAGCAACACGATTCAACAGCCTAGCCCCAGCTCTTTGAACATGCTTTTTAAAACTTTCAGATGGTAGTAAAAGTTCAGGTTTGAATGCTGCAACTTGAAATGGAATAGAAAAAACATGCAACAACAATAGAACAGTTGATTTTTACGGTTATATTGATCAAGAACAAAAGTAGTATGAAGATATTGAATAGAGAAATCACTTGTTGGAATTATATTCAAGCAAAAAACAATTAAAAGTAGATATTGAGAAGACTAGGTTTTATTCACCTTTGACCTTAATACATATTTATTAATTTCAATAGCTGAGATCATGAGTCAATTGAACCTAGACAACCATGAAAAACCTGGAAGCACTGAACGGCCATTTCGTCCTATTGTGGGACTCCTCAGCAGAGCGCATCCACGACCCCGCCTCGTGAGATTCGAACCCAGGACCTATCAGCACGATACCAAAGTTTCTATAGACATCAGCAATCATACAATCTGAAGCATATAATTACTATATGTTTTAATAAAATGAGGAATAAAAAAGTAACAGTTTATTGACGTTAAACTTACGTCTAGGAGATATTTGGGTTTCTTCTATTTTGATAGGATTCTCATCATCAATATCATCTTCATCTTTCTCAGGAATTTCATTTCTTTTAATTGGTTCACACGATTCCAATTGGGTATTGCATTTAACCATATTATGTACAATATCTGTATCGTCTGCAGTTAGTTTCGCTGTTGCAGTATTTAAAGGATCAGTTGATGAAACATCATCTACTATTGGACTTCCAATTGCATTATAATCACTAGGAACTGGAGAGTCTAAACATTGTTTACTTTCAGTTATCAACTCGGAAGATAACATATCATCTTTTTTGTTCACTTTCTGTTCCATCATTGGTGTTTGACCATCAAAGTTTTCAACATCAATATTAAGAGATACAGAAGGGGCTATACATTTAATTTTAGCGGTGGCTTCTGAAACAACAGTATTCACCTGATGAATATCAAGTTTCCAGGTACCAGGGCGAGCAAGAGTTTCACAGATAGCACGTGTGCGAACATCTGAATTTGGTGGTAAACACTGTAAAGTGTAGTCCAATAACGCACATGAAAAATATGCTAATTCAGATGGCAGCATAGTTCGTTTGAAAGTGACAGATGAAATTGCTTGCTCCCACTGACCCCAGGACCATGTGAGTAAACAACGCTCAACTCGAAAAAGATCAGCTCGATCAAGCGGTTCAATTACATTTGGATTACTTTCTATGCATCCATCAGGTTCTTTTGAAACAAGGGATTTTTCCTGCTTGATGTTTGAAGTTGGTATTGACTTTCGTGAACTGCGAGCAGCTCGGCGATTCCGACGGGATCGAATTCGACCTGATGAACACTGAATAACCGTTTCATCACCAGAACTGTTTGAGTTTGCATTATCATCGAAATCAGACATGTTAAAGCTAGCTGGACTTGGGATGTTAGAAGGTTCATTAACCATCATTGAGGAATAACGACTAGTTTGACGGCGTTGACGTGGAGTTTGGACTATCAGATCCTACAAAGAGTAAGAACATAAAGTTAAAACTGGTTTCCGAAGAGACACTGAAATACTACAGAGATTATAAATTCTTAAAACAAAACTAAATCAAGAAAAGACAACTTTTACTTTATGCCACGTAAAAAACAACAGTAATGAGACTTACTTTCATGACTAGTGCTGTTTCATCAACTCCAGCTTTTTTAGCCCATTTCTGCCAGAAATTCGGATCGTCTAATGCAATATCGCTTCTGTTATCTGACATTGAAAATGTCGCCTAAAATAAGATTGTAAAGTAGAAAAGTCAGTAAGCAATGGATATACAAACAATGAACAAGAAGAATAGACTTAAATTATTCGATTAGTCTTGAAGAACAGACAAACGGCTCAGCATTTTATCTGTTAATTATCGAATTTATTTATTTATTTCAACACACATATTTGAACAAGGAGGCACCGAATACACATGCGCCACACTTCATTTGATTTGTTTAAGAGCTTGGATACTGGCCGGGCGCCCAAACCGAAGCAGGTGGTTTTCGTAGAGGGCCGCTCCGCAAACTCTTGACCTAGATGTCTAATCCACAAGGCAGTGGAGCAACGTTAGGAGATGAAGTCCCATGCTAGCCGGTGACCAACAATTGGTTCATACGCCATTTGTCCCCTCAGGATGCTGGAGCCCATGTGCAACATTGGTTTGGAACCAAGATTTCTCAATCCCCCTAGGTGGATCCTCTGTATCCACCGACCCGGTTAAAGCACCGGACATTCGGTTTTCATCTTCTCAACTTTGTAAACAACAGCCTCACCGCGAGAAGGCAGTGAGTAGGGCTTCCCTGGCAGTGGCTGTATACGCGTGGCCGTGTGAGAGCATTTCGAGAGGGAGAGAGGACTGTCACTACTCTCGGTCATACTAGGGCATTTGGGGGACAATTATCGAATACACTACCCATTGTGACCCAGTATACATATAAAGGTCTATAAGGTGAAGCATTGAGTCAAAATAATTATATGAAAGCTTATTAAACTACCTAAATAGCTAAACGGAAGTGTCAGGTGGCAGTTAAGTGTGCAAACTACTGAACTAAAAATTTGCATTGGCATACTGAATAATTATTATCAAAACTTAAGCACGACAAAAGTAAACAACACAAAGCAGATATAATATTGAGAATAACATATAGTCAAGTTAGTCCGTCACACATTCTCATATGTAATGTCTAGGATATATGTTTCCATTGAGGAAACGTTTAAAAAGATTAGTTACACAAATAGTAAAAAGCAACATTTCGACTATTTTAACTGTAAGAATATAAAACAGAAAAACAGATTATACCGCGAGTTTGAAAATAACGGTAAAATCACAAGATAGCTTAGTTTGCTTACCATTAGTTAAAATAAAAAATGAATATGTAGTGATTTACATAGCAGTGTATGACACAAAACAGAAAAATCGAAAATCATTATTTCATTGAAAAAGCAAAACAATGATCAACATCAGTAAGTCAACATAAAAAATCAAAATGAAAAGTTCATAAAGTGGCATTACTTTAGAAAAAGTAGAATTCTCTTTTCCTTGTTCTAATTGGACAACGCGAGCTCGTGATTGAAGGATCTGATCAATATCTTCCTCACAAAAATCCTCGCCAGCTTTATCATCATCCATTAATGCTCCATATGCACCTTTCTTTAAAAGATCTTCAATTTCTTTCTTTGTCATTTGAGCCTATGAGAAATAAATATCCGGAAAATATACTGAATTCAGATGATGAAAATTAAGTAACGGATGGAATTGTAAGTGAATCAAGTCAAATGACATTCAAAGGGAATGCTTTACCCTGTACTCCAATTCTGTTACAAGATAGGTTTTGAGTCAGTCAAACTTAATCATTATAGTTATCTCCACCTCATCTAGCCTTATTGAATATACAACCGGTAAGTCTCGGGTTTGATATCGAGAAAAAGATTTATTTCTACCAACGTTGAAATGATTATCAATGATCAAAACCCTTCTACTTTTGCGCTTAAATTCAATCATTACACACACATTACATACACAAAGCAGAGATCATTTGATGTACATGTATGAATTTGTAAAAGTTATGTAACCGTATTTTATTTGAACTTACTGTTCTTAAACATTTTAGCATCACTTTAATTTGAAATGACTTTTTTCGAAAAAACGTATACTTATGATGATCATTATTACGTGTTTTAAGAGTTTTGATATAAAACTGAATCAATAAAAATAGAGAAATAAGAAATTTATACGTGCCAATAAGTGTGAAAACAATCAATAATACTTGTAGTGGGAAAATTACAGTACATTTAGTTACTCGACAAAATAATTATCATACCATTGATTTAGATTCTTATTATTGATAGAAAATACAATTAACATAACCATCACTACATTAGTACACATACTTGTCTAGCTTCTTTACTGCCCATAGATTGAAGAACTGCTCGATCTAGGCCTAGTTTAAGAGATGCTCGATCAAACATTTCACGTTCATATGTATTACGAGTAATTAAACGATAGACTTTAACCATCTTTTGTTGACCGATACGATGACAACGTGCTTGCGCTTGAAGATCATTTTGAGGATTCCAGTCAGAATCGTAAATAATTACCACATCGGCAGCAGTTAAATTAATTCCCAAACCACCAGCTTTGGTACACAACAAAAAGACAAATTTATCTGGATCTAAAATAAGAAAAAGTAGATAAATAAATGAAAAAATAAACAAAACGAAGGGAAACAATCATTAACAGGCATCATATTATCGATGAAAGCCATAAGGAATACACGGAATAATGACATAACATGTTAATATAGATGATGAGCTGAGTGAAGATAGATAAGTAATAATAAATCAAATGTCAAAATATCCAAAAAATCAAAACGATAAAACATTTTATACAAATGCAATGTCATGTGAACATACCTCCGAAAACAATTTAGTCAAAACAAAACTTATTTATTTTGTGTAGATTTTAATTCAATTAACGGTAGATAGATATATGTCAAAAGTGGTAGTTTCAACAACTGCAATGTTGACCAACATGCATTTGAGTTAATCTATTCACAGACTGAAAATTGTATTCTGCTTTATGCTGATTATAGTATAAGTCAATGGTCGTGAAATATATATATATATATATATATATAATGCATATTATATAAGTAATAGGATTCCTGAAACCTGAAGAATAATAAACATCCTAGGATTAGTTTGATTTTCGAAGATAACTTTAGTTGGTGCTAAGAATTTGAAAGTTAGCTTATCACACTCAACAAATATACAAGTATATAAGCGATGATAGCTTAACTCATTAACGGTAATTATTGGAAACAATTTTCAAAAAACATTACTTGAAACTGTTAATTACAAGGTAGATTCGAATTAAGAATAAATTTGACCATTGGTGTTTAAGTAAATACTAGGTCGACGTTGAAGTAGTGTCGAATGTTGTCTACATGTCAAGAAATTTTAATACAGATGGGAATTCGTACGTTTGTTTCTACTTTAAAACATATTGAAAGGTCAAGATTTTGACTATACAAAATTAGTTATTGAGTTATTTGTTCAATTTTAAATAAAAGAAAACAATATACCGTCAAAAATTATTATCAATGATACAAAGATTCAAAATCAAATTTATGACATTCCTCTATAGATTCATCTTTAAACGTAAGGGAATCATTTAAGCCTCTTAAAACGAATTCATACACATAATGCTGCCAACACCACTAATCAGTTTGTGTTTATGGGTAACAAAAAGAATTAAAAATCAAATCATGAAAACTTTTGCTTACTTTGCTTACGATCAATAAAAGGTATCAGTAACCTATTATACAAACTATTTACACTATTGTTATTATCATCATTACTGTTAATTAAACAAAACGATTATCTGAATGATGAATTTTAAAAATATAATAAACAAGGCACGTTTCTTCTCTTAATATTAAATGTCACCAAATAATTTATCAGATTACTAGCAATATCATTATTACTATTCATGATCATTAGTTGATAATGTACGAAACTGTTAACATTTTAGACAAGTATTTTTAACAAAAAAATAGAAAGGATCAGTTGATACCTATAGGTATTTCGTGTAGAAATAAATAGTTTTAATGACTATAGAATTACTTGTTGCTATTTGTATGCGAGCGTACGTATGTGTATGTGTGTATTGAAAATCAAATATAGTTTGGCAAAATATGAAGAAAAAAAGAAGAGGAAACTACTGAACGATGTACATGTTACATAGTTTAATAGAAAAGAAAAAAAGGACATACCACAACACAAATCCGATACCTAATGGAACGAAAAAAATTCCTAGTCTAGTTTTAAAAAGAAAATTGTTGAAGTAGGAACTTTTGTCTTTCTCTTGTTTCGTTGATGAAATAGAGGGAGAAAAAGAAGAATTACAACTATGAAAAATGATTTAATCCCTTGAAAATGATGATATACTTTATATACAGTAGAAAAATTCCCAGTTTATATGATCGTTAACACAATCATTTGGTTCAAAAAATTATTAAATATCAGTCTACTCTAATCAATTTATATAAGGAAGTACAGAGAATACATGTTTGATGAGATAAATAATGTATCACGCATAAGACACTCTAGATGTATGAAAAAAACCGTGAAAATTTACAATACCTGTTAAGTAGTAGCGAAGATATAAGTACGGGTAACTTGCAGGACCTATTATTGGACTATCATTCTTATTGTATAACTATTCGGTAACTAGATTATCTAAGCTTCATTTTGACCTATTGATTATTACTATATGATTTACTGTCCCTATGTTATGCTCAGTTTTATTGACTATTGTCTCCCACGCTTACAGCCTCATTTGGCCTGGTTTTGTACAAATATTATTTTCTATTTTTATGGTGTGTTGTGGTCTGCCTGTCTGATATATAAACAAAGTATGCTTGAAATAAACGATTCGTATTGCCGAGGCTGATATTGGTGTTTTTGGTCTCAAGTGGACGGGTTGGGCGGATAAGGACCAATAAGGACGCTAGGTTACTCATATAAATCGAACGTCATTGTCACAGTGTGAAGGTCGTAGAAGTCGTATTCTATTGGTGGATAATTTACGCGAATTACGTCCTTGTTAAATTCGTAAGGTCATAACGAATCAGCGACGACCTTGATCAAGTCATAACAATTGGCCACAGGCTAGGTCAAATCATAACAAATTGGCGACGGGGATTTCGGTAACAAAAAAATACAAGGATTGGGACGTGGTTCTGGCAAAAGAAATACAGCAGTCGGTGACGTCATTTTGGAATTAAATAATCCATAATATTTGCCGGTGTTTTTTTGGATTTATTATTATTATTATTATTCGCATTAAAAGAAAAAAAAATGTCAATTTATCAAGAACAGTTGCAGTTAATAATACAGCAGCAGCAGCAGCAGCAGATGTTAAGCTTCCAGCAGAAACTATTTGAAATAATTTTGGACAAATTTTTCACTAAACGAGACGTTTCAGAAAATAAAGAAATTATTTCTAAAGCAGATAATGGTGCGAAAATGGCTGTCTCAGAAAAACGCCAAGTTGAGGGTTCAATTCCCTTTATATCTGACGGAAAATGCAAAATTGGTAAGTTGGTCGGTTCAGAGCAAGACAATATCTTGCCTAATGCACATGAAACTGTGACAGTATCAGATGAGCAAGAAAAAGAAGGTTCCGCAGACAACCCCCTAAGTCCAGGATCAAATGAAACACCATTAAGTCCGCCCATCTCTGAAGACAAACTTACGTCAGAACAGAACTACAGTTTGCGTGATATTGGCCAAGAAAACTGGAAGAACGCATGTCCAGAAAATAACTGGAACAATACAGTTAACCAAATTGTGCCAAATGTGATTCGAAATCATGGGGAGACAGAAGTTTATAATATGGGTTCGCGTAATGATGCCCATAATTCTGATGAAATTTCGTATAAAGATGAGAAAAATAAGTCGGTCGAATCAGATGGTGATCAAAAATCTAATGCAATTTTACTTGATGCCAATTCTCCTAGTTATCTAATATCCTCTAGTGGAAATCTTAATGAATTTGATGGAGATATTTCAGAAAAGCTGAATTCCGATATCCTAAAATCAAATATCGTTCATCATTATCTATTCATTTCTAGTAGATTCTGCGTTCAATACGAGAAATATGTCCTAAATAAAGTCATATTAATTGTATTTTGGAGATATGAGGATCCAACATTATTTCGTGGGGGAGGAAATGTTGGAGAATTTCAACTTACAGGTAGTTTTTTTAAAATCAGAAGCTAATCGTCGAATCTTCAAAAAAGGGGAGGTGTTAAGTAGTAGCGAAGATATAAGTACGGGTAACTTGCAGGACCTATTATTGGACTATCATTCTTATTGTATAACTATTCGGTAACTAGATTATCTAAGCTTCATTTTGACCTATTGATTATTACTATATGATTTACTGTCCCTATGTTATGCTCAGTTTTATTGACTATTGTCTCCCACGCTTACAGCCTCATTTGGCCTGGTTTTGTACAAATATTATTTTCTATTTTTATGGTGTGTTGTGGTCTGCCTGTCTGATATATAAACAAAGTATGCTTGAAATAAACGATTCGTATTGCCGAGGCTGATATTGGTGTTTTTGGTCTCAAGTGGACGGGTTGGGCGGATAAGGACCAATAAGGACGCTAGGTTACTCATATAAATCGAACGTCATTGTCACAGTGTGAAGGTCGTAGAAGTCGTATTCTATTGGTGGATAATTTACGCGAATTACGTCCTTGTTAAATTCGTAAGGTCATAACGAATCAGCGACGACCTTGATCAAGTCATAACAATTGGCTACAGGCTAGGTCAAATCATAACAATACCTATGAGAGAAAAGAAACCTGATATTACATGATATTGATGTGAAATCATATTGATAATTAACTAGCAAGATATATTCCAAGAAATAAGTTAATATTATACAGCTTACAATCAACTTTGAGGTGTGTGTTACTAATCATACTTTGAACTGTTTTATAAATTATACGATTTATTAAACAATATTTATCTATTGATTATTTTATTTAATTAATTGTTCTTTTTACAGTTGTATAAGTTAAATAAATGGTGTCATAAGGTGAATGAACAATACGTGATTATTTCCACATTACTGCCCTGAAATTGTAGTATCAATTGGCTCGTCACATTATTGATCAAAACTATTTTTTATTTAAAGAAATCTATTAGGTTCATCTGTTTTTTTCAGTAAACAACATTTAAAGATGTCTAAAAATTTCTTTTATTCATGATTATAAAATAAGGATATTTATGTTCATGTTCTACGAGGTTTCTATTAATGTTTACGGTAAAGGCAATCCCACAAACTCTGTAAATTGTTATGATCAATAGAATTCAATTGGCTACAATTGGTTGATAAATTACTCTGTAAAACGATTTCTTAAAACTCACCAATACTGAATCTGTCTATTGCCTCTTGGCGTAATGGTCCATGAATCCGTCCATCGATACGTTCAAACTGAAACCTAAACACAGTATACATAAATTGCATATAATTTATAGGGAGATGAGATAAACTAAATTGAAGCTAACACACTAAAATGAATAATTCTGCATGAAAACGCAAATATTTAGAAAAGTATACCAGTAATGTTGTATTCAAGAGACATATAAATCAATTACGGAGAGTATATATTGAAATTATGTTTACTAATGTAACAAAGCAGTAAAATTGAGATAGTACAATCCTGATATAAGTTAGTAATAAACGAAATCTCTACATCCATAATTTAGCTGGAGTGTTCTTTTTTATACTAACATTAATATTACACATAAACAATAACAAATCGTAATATTGTAACTAATGTTAGTCTGAATTACAAGCCTATAATTTCGACTTATAAGTCAAGTACTAATTACCTATTAACCTACAGGGATAGCAATACAAAACTAACCAGTTATATAATTGGGGAGCACAAGTTATAAACTCAAAAATAATAAGCCCAATTTACAGCATCACTGTAAAGTTACTTTTACTCAGTGACAACAATAGATCAAACGTGACATCAGTTAAAACATCAATGATACATAGTATTACATAATGAATCGGAGGAGCTCGAATGATAATGCAGTAACCAATTATACAAAGCATGCAAGTACTCTTCATGAGACATTTTGTTTAAAAAGGAGAAAAAATAAACGTGAATACTAATTAAGTAGAGCTAGACTTTGATCACACGTTACATGACTACAGATTGTACCCTAACCATTTCGATTACGAGAGATAAGTCAGTTATCAGTAGCTTAATTGTATGAAAAAATTTCACTTCTAATAGATTCATTTTCACTAACTTATAAACACTAGCAATCTCATTATATTTTTACATGCTTTTAGATTTCATCATACTGAATATTAGAAAAATTCAAACGGAGATATTTTTCGTCTGTTTTATCCTATAATAGATTAAGGGCGAAATGTATAGGAATTTATACATGAGATAACAATTGATGAACGAAGTTTGTGAAGTAGAGCTGATCCAAAACGAAAGATAAACATTTTTAGAAATATTCAGTATGAAGCCTGGTGGTCGAAGCGTGCTAACGAGTTAAAAGCAGCAAGTGCAGTTGGTAACTGCCCAATGTTCTTTCAACTCATCCGTGTCACTGGCAACAAAAAGTCTGGTGTAAGCGAAACAATCTTTGAAGCTGACGGGATGCCATCTCCTAACATCCATCGACGTCTCAGACGATGGACAGAGTTTCTCGAGGAGCAGTTCGACTGGTCTGTTGCCCCAGTGACATCGATCAGACTGTCCTGCTCCTTCCACGGCTCATGACGACTGATCTACCCAAAGAGGCAGAAGTCAGCAAGGAACTCCAACTCCTGAGGCTCCACAAATCACCAGGCCCGGGTGACTTACCTCCGGCTCTTTTTAAAGATGGTGGAGACTTCCTGGTCGGGGGAACCGACTGAGTTGTTTGCAAACGTTTGGCAATTTAAGAGTGTTTCAACATCATGGAATGAGTCGACGGTTGTTCCTATCTTTAGAAAGCGTTCACGTCACTTATGCAACAGCTATTGTGGGATTAGTCTACTGGCGATTGCGTCCAAGCTATTGGCTCCCATCGTAATTCGCAGATTACTGGAAACCCGAGAAACACTGACTCGCTAGGAGCAGGCTCGTTTTCGTTCTGGTCAAGAATGGATTGATCACATCTTCACCCTGTGCTAAATATTTGAACACCGTCATACTTATCACAGGCCAACAATCATAATGATTCTTGACATTAGGATCGCCTTCGATTCGTTGGACAAAACTGTTCGTTGGGATTATTTATTTGAACAAATAAATATTGGTACAAGATGCACTAAATACATATGCGCCACACAAGTCACTTGATTTGTGTGTAGGCTGTGTTACTGCCCGGCTGCCCAGACAGAAGCAAATTTCAGTCAAATAACTTGGTACTATTAATTTTTAGAATGACAAAGAATAATTGTAATTGTTTATAAACTCTAAGGTTAAGGAAAAGAATACGACACGATAAAAGATTTTTGCACTCATGATGCCAGCATGACATCTGGAAAATTGGCAACTTACCCTTGGTGAACAAGATAGTCTTCAAGAATATCGAGTACACGAATCATTTGAGAAAATATGAGGACTTTGTGACCATCAGCGCGCAATTTCGGCAACAACTTATGAATTAACACAAGCTTTCCTGAGGCATAGACCATTGTTCGAAAGGTTAGATCATCTTCACTCAAAGTATTGTCGTTTGCCTTCAATAACATTGAAAAACCATTAATTTTTCGTAATTAAACAATCAAAAGGATGTATTTTTACTAAACTGAGTAAGCCACATAACAGAAATATATGAAAATAAAATTCATTTTGTCATCGATTCAGTTGTCTTCAGTAAAACTCGTATTTTATGCTTTTTATGGACTAAAAACACGGAATTTAGAGAAGCAATTTCATCCCACCGAACTTATTGTCAATCTTTACACCCATTCTTTATTTCTAAACATCCTTATATTGCTATCGTTTATGGAATCCAGTGAAACATTCCGAGACGTTTACGCTTACAAGTACTTTAAACTAATATAGCTTTAGTCATCCGTAATCTTAAGTTTACAAAAAGTTTTCTTCAGGTCAAGAATGAGGACTATTTATTAAAGCCGTACAATGGTATTTATATAGACCTAACTAACATAGTCCATTATACATACATATTTATAATTCAAGCATTGAACCGCCTTTTTTTCTAAATGATATAAAATGATGTTCCGGTGAGAAATGGATTATATTTATATATTTTAATTGTCGAGAAAATTAACGGTCTTAAGAGTTAATTAATACCTGAAATTCTGAGAGTATAGCATCTTCAGCGCCTTTAATTAAAAATGGATGATTACAGCATTTTCTCAATTCCATCATTATATTCATTAGATTAGGTGCATTCGTACTGGAACCTTTGCATAGAAACGAGAAGTTACGTTCCATGATTGCTCGATAGTATTTCTTCTGTATATTAGTCAATTCCACCTATTTAAAGAAAAAATTTGGATGAGCGACAAGATAAAAACAAAATTAATTGTATTACGTATATTAATTAAATAATTTACTGAGTTACCTCAACGACAGTTTCTTCTTTTGGAGCTAAACTCTTTTCAACATCTTCTTTTAACCGACGTAACATCATAGGTTTTAGCACTGTTTTTAAACGTTCAACTTGTTCTTCTGTTTTCAGTTCACCATACTCAGCAACAAAAGTGGCTGAACAACTGAATTTTTCAGGTTCCAAGAAATTCAATAAACCAAACAACTCTTCTACATTATTTTGCAATGGAGTCCCAGTAAGAAGGACACGGTGATCCTGAAATTTATACGGTAAAAGAAAAAATTTAACTTGATAGCCATATTGACCTCAGGGTGCACTTCTTTCATTTAGACTAAAATGTTTATCATTATCCTACATAATGCAGTATTGGAAACTGATAATTTTGAATAAATTGAGCATTGGGTAGATTGTTATAAATAAATTAATGTATTTATGATATCCCAATGAGTAGAAAAATTAGATTTTCTGACGTTTCGTGACTCAGTGCAAGCCACTTCTTCAGAGAATAAATAAACGAAACGTCAGAAAATCTAATTTTTCTGCTCATTGAGATATTACAAATATATTAGTATTGGAAACTGTTTACATCAGTGAATCACAAAACGCAGTTTTAAATAAAAGTTTCAAACGAATGGAAATGCAATTTATTTTAAGAATACTAATAAACGCATCATTGTGTACGATATGAGAAATGCTAAGAGGGGAAGCAATAATGAACACCCAAGTTTTTCCAAAGCCACAGCACATACAGAAAGCGAGCACGTCATCTACCGACTAAACAGGTAAAATAACAGAGGAAACGCTGAGGGTTGGTTGAATTAAGAAAACTTTTACTCAGGAAAGCATCATAAAAAGAAATGTAGAGTTAAAGGTTAGGATCACGGTTTAGGGTTAAAGTTTGGATGTAGGATTAAGGTTAAAAAAAAACTAATCCCTAACCATAACCCAAGGACATATATCATAAGCCTTAGAACCTAATTTTGGCTTTGAAGCCGAAACTATGGATTCTAATCCTGGCCTTCAGCATTAGCTAC
The DNA here is from genome assembly GCF_000237925.1 of Schistosoma mansoni. Classification (NCBI taxonomy): domain Eukaryota; kingdom Metazoa; phylum Platyhelminthes; class Trematoda; order Strigeidida; family Schistosomatidae; genus Schistosoma; species Schistosoma mansoni. The sequence goes on along the minus strand of NW_017386035.1, from coordinate 441,983 downwards.
AGATCCTTAATCTAAAAACTAAGCCTGAATCCTAATCACGGAATCATAAATCGCTCATTCATATTTGCTGCGTTCCAACTGGCTGAATGCGTCAACAACTTGTCAAAGTCATTCACAGATTTGATCAAGCTCGCTCTCATGTTTCAGCTTTACCTATGAGAGCTATATCGGGTATAATTTTGTTGATAAAAAATATTAGCAGTCTAATTCAAAGTATACAATAGTAGTACGGGTAGACACCACGCTAGATAAAAGATATAAACAAGTAATTAGTAAAATCACTAAAGTGAGACCTTTTTCTACTTCTTTTCAATGCGAAAACAAAATTATAAGATACTGATTGGCAAATATCGTCTATTAAGAATAGTAATAAATTTTCAGTAGAAGTAACACCCCAGAAATACATGCTCATTAAATTGCTTAGGTAATCGGTTGTTGTAACACTTCAGATGCGTAACGAAGAAATACTACAAATACAAATGATACACAACACCTCTATCGCCTATTTAATGAACATTTTGTAAACACATGGAAAATAATCAAATCCATGTTTGGACATCAGTTTAATCATTATCATTACAAATTTAATCTAAGTGAATAGTGTGTACGAGTGGGAGGAAAGTCGTGCAACATTTATTTTATTTATTTATTTAAACACATATATATTGGTACAAAAGGGCACCAGGTACATATGCGCCACACAAAATAATGAAAGTAGGAAGAGAAGGGATGAAAAGATAAGGCGGACTGAAATGTACAACCAGAAGACTCTTTCAGTTAGGAAAGTTAGAACCATTCTTTATGCAGAAAGTAAAAGAAGGTTGCAGCAGGATCGCCACTGGCTTCTATTCTCAGCCATATCTGATAACGTCTCTAGCCACTGTGTTGCACCATCTCTCGGACCCCAACCAAGGAGTCGTGAAGGACCAACAGAAGCTAGCCCTTTGCAGCTCTCTTTCATGCCACGACACCATGTCATACACTGACCTCCTCTCCGCTTTTTCCAACCAGTCCTAGAGTCGGCAAATAATGCACGACGTGGAAGTCTCTGGGACGACATTCGTAAAACATGTCCAAGCCACCGAAGTCGGTGTTTCAAGATGGTGACACCAATTGAATTATCGTCTCTGCGCCCGAACACACGATGCCGAACCTCTGCATTACTAACATGGTGTTGCCACTGGATGTCAGCAATCCTTCGGAGACAACGATGATCGAACACAGAGAGACGTCTAACATCCTCAACTCGGAGAGGCCAGGTTTCACAAGCATAGAGCAAAACTGCTCTCACCGACGCGTTGTAGATCCGACCTTTTACAGCCAGACTAACATCACGAAGGCGCGAAAGATGGCCCAGATTGGCATAAGCCGCTCTGGCTTTCATTATACATGCACCAATCTCATCACTCACGCCACCACCAGCACTTATATAGCTACCTAGATACACGAACTTCTCAACTACTTCGATCTCCTCACCATCCAGGGTGAGTACAGGATTAGAATCCTGCCAGTCTTGTAGGAGTACTTTGCACTTGGAGGGTGCAAAGCACATGCCGTACCTGCGGACACTGATTGCCAACTGATTAAGTGCTGATTGCATGCCTTGGGCATTATCGCACAGTAAGACAATATCATCCGCATACTCGAGGTCGAGAAGTTCTCCAGGCAACAGATCCACACCGCCATTACTTACATCCACCAGAGCTGTTTTCAGGATGTCGTCGATGGCAAAGTTGAAGAGGAACGGTGAGATCGGGCAACCCTGCCTAACCCCACTGCTCGAATGGAACAAGGGAGAAAGGTGGTTGTATGCCCTCACTCTGCCTGAGGTGTTCGTATACAGGGCCTTTAAGATGTTAATGAACTTCTCAGGCACACCCTTCTTCAATAGACAATCCCAGAGAACAGTCCTGTCCAACGAATCGAAGGCAGCCCTGATATCAAGAAACACTACGATTGTTGGCCTGCGATAAGTATGACGGTGTTCTAACATTTGGCGGAGGGTGAAGATGTGATCAATGCATCCTCGACCAGAACGAAAACCAGCCTGCTCCTCGCGAGTCAATCGTTCTCGGGTTTTAAACAACCTACGAAGAATGATAGAAGCCAATAGTTTGGACGCAATCGAAAGTAGACTTATCCCCCGATAGTTATTGCAGGAACAACGTGAACCCTTTTTAAAGATTGGGACGACTATTGACTCATTCCATGATGTTGGAACACTTTCTTGCTCCCAAACCTTTCCAAACAACACAGTCAATTCCTTAGTCAGAAAGTCACCACCATCTTTAAAAAGAGCCGGAGGTAAGTCATCTGGGCCAGGTGATTTGTAACGTTTCAAGAGTTGGAGTTCCTTGCGGACTTCCGCCTCGTTTGGTGGAACAGTCGTCACCGGCCATGGGGGGCAGGACAAGCTGGTTGATGTTGCCGGGGCAGCAGGCCAGTTGAACTGCCCTTCGAAAAATTCCGCCCATCGTCCAAGACGTCGGGAGATGTTAGTGATTGGCATCCCATCATCCTCGTAGATTGTTTTACTCACACCAGACTTCTTGCTGCCAGTGGCTCGGATGAGTTGGAAGAGCTTCCGGCAGTTACCAGATGCAGCTGCTGCTTCCATCTCATTAGCACGCTCCGACCACCAGGCTTCCCGGTCCTTACGCAAGCTTTGCCCAATTTCATTACGTAACAGCCTTCGTTTGTGGTCAAACTCACGGTCACCCGGAGTAGACCGACGGGCTTCCATTAGTTGTAAGGAGCCAGAAGAAACCCAGTGCTTGTAAGCGGGACGTTTCGCGAAGCCGCAAGCGGCTTTACTCGCCATTTTCATGGCGTCGTGAAGATGCAACCAATGCTCATATATACTTTTCGGTGGGGTGGTAGCTAGACTAGAGGCTAGCTCCGCTCGATACTTGCAACAGAAGTTGCAGCCAGTTTACTAATATCAATCCGTTGGTGGTGGTCAATCCTTCGGCCACTGAAAAGTAAGGTGAGATTGGCGCAGACCAGGGCATGATCAGACTCCAGATAGGTACTCCAAAAGGAGCAGCAGTCTTGTACACAACCACGCCAGCGGTAGCTGATCGCGATGTGATCAATCTGAGTCCAGGCTTGGGATGCAGAGGGAGGACGCCAGGTGGCACACCGGCGATGACTGTGCCGGAAGTTAGTGCTGGCCAGAAACAGGTTGTGGTCTGTGCACAGTTGCAGCAAACGGTCCCCGTTATCTGTCCTGCGACCAACAAGTCCCCATCGGCCACCTAGACGACTCTCTTCTGTGCCTAGACGCCCGACCTGTGCATTCAAGTCTCCGGCTAGTACTACAAAATCTGTCGAACGCGCTTTCTGGAGAAGAACTGTTAACTGATGGTAAAACTCATCCTTGATTGCATCCGGGCTGCAATCTGTCGGGGCATAGGCGGAGATGACGAAAAGACACCGTTTCTCACGCCGATTTCTTCTCACTTTGATGTAACTTTCTAATCTAACAGCACATAACCGACTGTTAATGGGGATCCAATCGATTAGTGCTGCCTCAGCCCTAGCGCTTAGTGCGACACCAACGCCAGCAAGACCAGACGAAGATGCCACAGGGTCCCCGGATAAGCGCACGTGGAACAAGCTTTTCGAGGCGACAGATGGAGAGCGGATTTGTAGTACTTCACTAGAGTCTTGAATACGGGTCTCGGATAGACAACAAACATCAACATTAAGACCTTCCAAAGACATAGCCAGCCCTATCTGTTGTCCGATCTGCATTAGTGTGCGAACGTTGAAGGAAGCCAGCTTGAACGGCGTACGTGGTTTCAGAAAGACTGCCTCAGTATTCATTATCGGTGGAAGCATTCACTTTCAACCAGACAGTGACTGGAGATCGTTTAGATAGGACAGATTTTCCACCAAGAGCGAGCTGCTGCATAAGTTGAAGAGTAAGGTTACACAAATTGGGGATAAAAGGGGGTGAAAAAGCGGTATGGTAAGTAATAATAATAATAATAATAATAATAATAATGTAAATTGTCTTGCTTATAATATGAGCAGGAATAGAATCGTCAGTAGAGTTCATCATTTCATTCATTTGTGTGTGGGCTGTGATACTGCCCGGGTGCCCAAACCGAAGCAGGTGGTTTTCTTAGGGGACCACACCCCGAGCCTTTGACCTAAAAGTCTGATCCACAAGGCAGTGGAGCATCGTGAGGAGATGCAGTACCATGGTTGCCGTTGACCAATGACAGGTTCTTCCGCCATTCGTTCCATCAGGATACTGGAGCCCATGTGCACCATTGGTTTGGAATCAGGGTTTTCCAACTCATCTAGGTGGACCCTCCGTGTCCACCAATCCGGTTATAGCGCCGGACATTCGCTTTTCGTCCTCTCACTTTCGTAAACAACACCCCCGCCACGAGAAGGCAGTGAGTAGGACTTCCCTGGCAGAGACTATATATTCGCTGGCCATGTGAGAGCATTTCGAGAGCATTTCGTCGTGCAACAACGAATCGATGGTGTTAGTCCACGAAAACGGTTTCTTATCTCCACTGATTTCCGTAAAAACAAATTATTATTATTATACAGGTTGCATATCAAGTGCATTCCATTTGCACAAATAACAAACAAAATGAAGAAAAAACAAATATTTAACTTACCAAATCTAAATATCTCAAGCCTTCACCAAGTTTACACTTTTTATTTTTTAGTCGGTGCGCCTCATCTATCACAGCAGCTGCCCAATGAATTTGACCGAAAAATTCAATGTCATTCATAAGAACTTCAAAAGTTGTAACTATCACATGAAATTTATAAATATCGTGTCTAGGTGCACCGGATGTACGCTTACGATAGAACATTTCATATTCTTGAATCATACTTCGACTAACAGAACTTCCATGATAAATAATCACATTAAAATCTGACCAATTTTCAAATTCTCGTTGCCAATTACCAACAGTAGATAAAGGAACAATAATTAGAAATGGACCTTCGACATTAGCTTTAAATATTTCTAAAAGAAATGTAACACTTTGTACTGTTTTGCCTAAACCCATCTCATCGGCAAGAATACAATTACGGTGATGATACCAACAGAATGTAAGCCAATTCACCCCTTCAACTTGATAATCACGCAGTTTATTATTGTTTTTATAAACTGTGTTAGAATCGATCGGTTTCCAAGTAGAAGGATCAGGTCGAATAATCTATGAGATAAAACATTTCACAGGAAAATATTAACCATTAGAAATCAGATGCATTAGAATTAAACATAAAATAGTAATCAAACAGCAAACACATACACTTTAAAGTCATGTGTTAATGAAAATAAAAGATCAGAGCAAAACCTTGTGTACCTATGAATTTGATTTTTCTTTTCAAAAAAAGGAACGAAACGACCTCAAATATGAGTAAGCTTTGGCAATTTCCTCAGTACAAATTATGAAGGAAAAGAGGCAGAAAATTTGTACAAACATAATTTATGGTAAATAAAACATCAAAATTATGTAGAGTAACAAAATCATCCTTTGTTATCTGCAGAGAGTTAGTCTATAAACGTATGGGTAAAAGTAGATATATTGAATAATATACCCACAAAAAATACTTTGGAAATGACTGATATATATTATGAGAAAAAATATCTAAGACCGTAAAAACACTCATCTATACTATGTAGTATAGCATTTTTGACTAATATTAGTAAATAATTTTATATACATGTATTACCAAAACATAAGAAGATAGTAAACAATATTACCTTGTAATTATTATCCCTAGGAATAAAAGGATTCCTTGGTGGGTAACGACGTTTGTAGAATTCTTTAACCTTTGTTGGGTCAACATCCTGAGATAATTCCCACGTGGCATCTTCATAAGCTAACGAACGCCATTTAACTAGGTAGTAAGTTACATTAACAGGTGAACAGGTGCCATAGTCATCATCCTTATCATCAACATCATCATCTTTTCCAATTTTATTTGTTAGTAAAGCTGCTTCCAATTGAACGCTTTCTATTTCAAACTGCTTAGCTGCTGACGATGTATTTCCATCACTGATATCAACAAACCTATCTTTCTCTTCATTATGAGACGACATTGCATCAGCAGGACTAGGACAAATAGTGTCTGTAGACTTTATATCTAACTCAACAAGTGTGGTCTGAGAGATATGTGAGGATGTATCGCCTGCATTGGAACTACTAGGAGGAGGACAATTTGGGTTGTTATCAGCTTCAAGAAAATCTTCAGTAAGTGGTGTTGTTGAATGATTTTCTGAAACCAATTCTGAAGTATTCATTAACATGATAGTCGACTCCTCAGATGGAGCTTCACTTTTTATTTTACATTTTGTTTCACGAACATTACGGACTTTATTGCGCTCTTTGTGTCGTCTAATATACCTTTTCAAATCCGCTGGATCACCACTGAAGTTTTCTCTACCAGACTCACGTTCTAACTTCTCCGTAGGTACTAGTTGACCATTACTATAGACTTTAACATCTAGTACGCGTTCAACTTCCACATAATCGGGGTTAAACAAGACGACATCATCATCCTAAAAGTTAGAAACATAATCAATTAAGAGTACAAGTAAAACCAACTGAAAAGCAAGTAAATTTGAAAAATAATATGTGAATCAGAGTTATTCAAGACTTAATGAGCATTAAAGTCGAAGTATAATTCACACTAACACTACAATGAACAACCAGTAAGTTTATTTTTTTTACAAATAAGAGCTTTATGCTATCATCTTCGAGATACACTACGTGTATAAAATAATGGTATTATCCAGTTGCCCAAAACTAAACAAGTAGAACAGAATTTGAATTTGCAATCTAAAGAAGTATTTTAACCAATAAGTCCAAAACAATTACCAAGGTTAAGAGTTCAACAAGGAAACAATAAGTCTATTCATAAAACGATGTAGTAGTTTCCACACTACTTTTATAACACGAGAACAATTTTCAATATCATCAAAATGATTTTCCCACTGAAAGTAAGTTTAAAAATTCCACTTGTGGTGTGAATAAGTTACCTAATAACTTGTCTAGTAATCCGGTGATTACCCAAGATAAAAAATAAGTAAACTAAAATTTTATTTATAACGTTTTCACAGCATTTACCAACTGTGAATTCCTAAGGTTTAAGTAAGAAAAAAATGCAGGCAGACAGATGAGAAACAAGTGAGTTAAAAACAAAGTGATTAGAGCAGAATGATATCAACGGTTGTATGTTGTGTCTATTGGCGTGCGTTATGTGCAGCACTATAAAATTTTAGATTAAGGTCTAATAGCTTATAAAGTGTTGGTCATAAATACCAGAACTTATTACCCAAAATATACTAACAATACAATAACCTAATATTTGTCCATTGTATACTTATTCTATTTCGGTTAATTGTTTAAACGGATGAATTAAGATGTGAGATTTTACATTGTTCAGCCTATTATGTCTTTTCTGAAATACATGCATAAGTTGCATTTAAAGTAACGTTTTTTGTCAATGATTTTATGATTGAACTGACTGGTGCAGTAATTCGGTACTCCGCCGGATAACACTGCCGTCTCGAGTGATAGATGATAACATTTGATTGTTAGCAAAAGTATAATAATTAATGTGTAAAGCCCCTTTATTGAGTCTGAAATAGGGAGAACTATATAATATAGACCCCACTTCTGACAACCAATGCTACATAAACCAGAAATGATTTCATTATGTATGCGTCTTAGTGATGCTGGTGATATAGAACATGTGCACATACTAAATGAACAGTTAGACAGTCAATAATACGTAAGTATTACGCTCAGTTGTAAAAATAAAAGTCTCTAGCCATTGAATTAGTTAAATAAAAACTTACTTCCGTGCGTATCGAATTGGCCTGTTTCATCTCAAATCGCCTTATTTTCGGAAGGATACGAGGATCAGTGATTTCATCTAAAGCACGCCACTCACAATGAAGGTATGAACTACAAAAATATTTTTTTAAAAATGACACCAAATACATACTTTACTGAAGAACAGAACCTTTTTATGAAAGAGAAAGGAGTATATAATGTGTTAATAGTTGAGAAACCGAAAGATTACACAATAGATGGATGTGTATTATGTAATCTTAGAATACGCAGATGACATAGTCCTGTTTGGTGAAGACGCTGACAAAATGCAGAGACTTCTGTTAGAACTGAGTAATAATGCCAGGATGTTTGGGATGCGTTTCTCCCCATCTAAATGTAAAATGTTACTCCAGGACTGGCCTGCGTCAACACCTGAACTAAGGATAGAGAGCGAAGTAGTCGAACGCGTAGACAACTTGACTTATCTTGGAAGTCTGATCAGCCCTAGTGGGTTGGTGCCTGACGAAATCTCAGCATGGATTCAAAAAGCTCGTTTGGCTTTTGCCAACTTACGTCACCTATGGCGAAGACGAGATATCCGTCTGTCAATTAAGGGACGAGTATACTGCGCAGCAGTTCGCTCTGTTCTATTTTACGTCTGTGAAACATGGCCATTAAGAGTAGAAGATACTCGCGAGTTACTAGTATTTGACCACAGATGTCTTAGAAATATTGTCAGCATCTGCTGGGATCACCGGGTAAGTAATAGTGAGGTTAGACACAGGGTATTAGGGAATGATGGTAAATCAGTTGATGAGGTCATGAATCTTCATCGACTGAGATGGTTGGGCCACGCGTTACATATGCCTGAACACCGATTACCACGACGCGCTATGCTGACTAGTATTGGGGATGGTTGGAAGAAAGTTAGGGGCGGCCAAACCAAGACGTGCCATCAGTCCGCAAAGTCACTAACTTCTAGTCTGAGCCATGTTGGTAGATGCAGACTACTTGGTTGGGGTCCGCGTGACTATCGTAACCAATGGTTGGAGACTCTAGGTGACATGGCTGAGAATCGATCACAATGACGTAGGTGCATACACTCTTTATCTTCCCTTAAACCTTGAGATTAAAATTGCTTCATAACTTTCTTCCTTCCTATACTACATCCTTATATACAACCTATCTTTTATATATTACCACCAATAAATTGACTACTATGAATCCGGTGTTCATCTTGTTGTGCTAACAAGGTATGGCAACTTGGACCGATGCATATGTGTGCCTGGTCTTACGTTGTAGCTGACTGACTGAGATGGATGTGTACCATGTATTGATAACTCAGACCTAGGCTAATTTATAATGCTAAAACTGATGGTCAATTAAGCAATAAACCGATAGGATTTTCAGCTCTCTTTTTCATAGACTTTTCTACACTTCAGACAATATGGCATAGGTGTTGGTATTATTACATGCCTATGTGATTTATTTTAAGCTTTGAAATTATTCAGGATACTGGCAAAAACTGCAAACAGATAACATGAGTTTATTGCAATCGTTGACTTTTTATAGTGATACTTCATCAGACAGTCAGTCGATGACTTCCAGCTATGGTTCACTTCAAAACTGTAGCCTAAGGAATACTGTCTTTATTTGTACAATTATTCCAACAAAACAAACGTTTAGACGGCGTGAAATGGCGAAACCATTACGATGGAAGATTTTGGGAAATTAAAGTATTTTCACAGTTGAAATTACGAGTCTACCTAAGCTATACCACTATTCAGAATCTTGAAGCACTGAACGGCTGTGCCCCCCCCCAAGTTTTAGACTCATCGGCAGTGCGCATTCACGACCCCAAACGCGGGAACTCGAACTCAAGACCTTCGGTCTCGCACGCGAACGCTTACCTGTGAAGATACCACAATCTCTACAAACCTCCCAAACTAATAACAATCATATGCTTACTCGTGACTAGCTACAAGAAGAAACTCCTGGAGTTCCAGTAAGAAGCCATGACAGTGTAATTCAACTGTGTGGGGTGTGAGGCAGTTACACACCGAAGACAATGGAAGATGGTCGCGTAACTTTTTTGATTGATTGAAGCTAGATATTAACACTATTGAATGCCGGCTCAGTGGTCTACAGATTGAGCGTTCGAGCGCGAGATCGTGGATGAGAACTGCTGAGGAGTTCCATACCAGGACGAAACGGCTGTCCAGGTTTTCAATGTGGGGTAGCGCAGATGGACTTGTGATTTCAACTATGAACATTGATAAGAGTTGAGCATCACAATAAAATGTATGCTTTAATGGCCGGACAGCGGTAAATATGTATATGGTTGTGTTTAATTTACATCAATTATTGTGTTCTGAAGAAGTATGATTAAAGACAGGTGAATGCACGAACTGCTAATGGAATTTCGCAATATCACCATAAAATGAGAACAAAGAGAGTAGAGAATGTTAAGAGGATAATCACTAGAAAACTTACTAGGATTTATATTTCAAATAGAATTCTTCAACTTCTTCTTCTTCCTCTTCTTCTGTAACTGTGATTTGAGACTTCTCCCCTGAATTATTTGTTGAATTTTGCATGTCAACCTTACTACTTTTGCTAATAACATCGTCAGTAGATCTTATCTCAGTTTGAGTAATTTTTTTGATCAATCTCTTAGTAATTCGTCGACCAAGTACAGACTCAACAATCTTGTTATCAACATCTTCGGCAAAATCCTAAACAACAAAATACACAAACCGGTATAATAACTAAAAGAAAATGAAATACAATCAAGGATTCTGGGAAAACTAAATAAGATACTTTGAATTTCATAGTGTTTATGGATTATTGAGTACAAAAAAAAAGTCATACAAATAACTAGACCAATGATTCTTCTGACACATCAAACATAGTGATCGTGAGTATATCGCATTTAATATAAATATGGCTCTATAGCTTTCAAGTCCTTATTTTAGGTCACTATGTGCAACAAAAAATTATTAGCTTTTATTATTCTAAGAACCAAGTACCAGAAATATTTACTTACGATAAGTAGGGAGCTGTTAGGCTGATTTGATAGCACAACTACTTTTCGATAATAACAAACCTCAAAAATATGCTGTTTTTCTTATCTCTATCACGGTTTCGTAACACACAGACACTAATAAAATAAAAGTTTAAAAGTAGCACTTCACATCGTTATTTGAGCGATTATATATTAAAGTTCGCTCAAATGAAAAGTAACTCATTTATAAGTGTTGCGCTGAAAGTTTTATAAGCTTGGAAATATGTATTTAATATGCTGCTTCTACAATTAAAACATGAGTTCATTACAACAAGGTTTCTAGAAATGTCTAATATGTTACATTTCCAATTCCTCCGCTCTTCTTACTGGTAATTCCTACTGACTGTACCGATATGATGTATGAGTATTCAAACACATAAATTCTTGTGGCACATTTTACAGTATCATTGGTAATCAATATGTTAAGGTTGGATTAATCTTACTAGAAAGAAACCTGCGAAAATAGACTAGTTTCTTAAATGGAAGAATTGAGAAGATAAAAGAAAATTGGTTAGTATTCGACAGCTTATACCACGATTTGCTACCCAGATACATTCGTTTTCCTACAAAATTTTAATTCAACAAAAAATGCTTACGCTCGTCATGAACTTCTAGTAGCAATAAAAGCATGATATCATTTACACGTCTGCACTTTTCCCCTAACATTCGTTTCTTCTATCGGTTTACGGTACATTGATAAAAGATGTTGCATAACTTAATTTTAATTAATTTAGTTACTTAGTTAGTTACTTTTGTTTCCCTTAAAAAACCCGACCGTTGCTGCTACCTTGACGTGGTGGTCGGGCGTGCTTGTCGTAATAAACCAATCGAGCTATACTGGCTGGAACAGTCGTTCCTCAAGGTCCTACGATGCCAGGTAGGTCGGTTGAAGAACGGTAAGACTAAAAGCAGCAAACCCAAGGTCCGAGGGCGAAGTCGTACTGCTGACTGTACAGAGGTGTGACAGCAGTAAGGTGTTTCCTTCAGACAACCAGCATAACAGCGATCCTGCCTTCCCACAAGGAGGGGTGGGATTAGAAAAGGTCGACCCTAAAAATGCACACCTCACCTTATCCCACGAATATCTGTCTCCGGCGGTAAGGTCCCAACAAGTACGGAGCTAAGCGCTTAGACATAGTACTCGCAGCGGGTGACTTTAATGCCCAATTAGGCAGCTTAAATCAAACAGAAAGACATTTAGGTGGGTATTTTAGTATTCCGGCTCAACGAACCGATAATGGTGATCGTCTGTTGCAACTATGCTCAGACAATCGTTTATTTTTAGCAAGCACTAATTTTAAGCGTAAGGATAGACATTGTCTAATATGGCGACCACCTGCACCAAACCAACGATGGACTCAGATAGACCGTATTGCCATCAGTCATCGTTGGAGAGGCTCAATAGAAGATTGTCGCTCGTATTGGAATACTTGTTTAGACTCTGATCACCCTTTAATACGAGCACGCATTTGTCTGCGCCTCACTGGACGCAGGAAAAGTACACTAAGAAGACCCATTAGGATTGAACTGGAGGACGAGAAAGCCAAATGTAAATTCCAGGAACAACTGAGTTCACATCTAGGCAGTTCTGGGAACGAGACTGACCCAGATGCTGCTTGGAAAGATATAAGAACAGCTGTGGAAACAGCAGTAACATCTATTAGTAATTTAAACCATAGGGTTCCAAAAATCCAATGGATTTCTTCCAAGTCTATTTCACTGATGGATTCGCGTAAACTCATCCCATCAGGCTCCGAATACGACGAAGAGCGTAAACAAATTAGATCTTGGTTAACTAAAAGTCTAAGGAAAGATCGTGAGCAGTAGTGGGCAACGAAACCAAAAGAGATGGAAAAGGTAGTGACTGTAGACAACACCAGGCAACTCTTCAGACTAACAAAAGAAACCGGAATTAAGAAGTCAAGTGTAAGTGAGACAATCTCGGAAAAAGACAGAACCCTTATCTACTCTCAGCCCAGACGTTTAGAACGATGGGCGGAACACTTTAAGGAGCAGTTCAGCTGGCCTTCAGCTACTGCACAACTACCATCTATTCCCAGAAAACCTGAAGTTAGTAATTTAGACATATATTGAAATAGCACATAAGTACGTTAGTCTTTAACTGAGAGTTTAAAGTTCAACTAAGGATTTAGTAGGGAAAATATGGTTAATTAACATTATATTATTCTTCGTCAAATTGCTTACAGCAGAATCATTAAGCGTAATCACTTCACCATCCTGTCCATCGATCTCATCATCACTAAGGTTGAGCTGTAAATCGTCAGTATAACTTTTACGATCGCCAGTATTTCGTTCGGAACGACGTTTCTATAACAATAAAATATTAAGGTAAAAAAGATTTATATTTTATCAATACAATTTATCTATAAAAGCACTTAAGCTAAAAATGAGATACCTGACATTTTTATTAGAACAGAAGTTCTGACAATACCATAACTTGGCCCAAAAAATTCAGACAGTAATTAGGACATGAATGCACCTTTTTAAACTCATACCAGGTACTTAGACATGAACTACATCCGGTTACCGAAACCGAAGTAGACGGAGAAAGGTTCAAACCTGAGACTTGGTGGCCAAAGGTTAAATTATCTAACCATTAAGCCACCGGCTCCACCAATGAGCTGACCTAAGTGGTACAAACTTTGTAAAAGAGATCTAATAATTATTTGACACTAAGTAGGATGTAATAATAATAGAAATGTGGAAACTGAATACTATGCTGTGTTTAATGAAGTGACGGTTTCGTTTTTAATTTCATGCTTCACAATGTGACATAATATCGTTCACCGAATAACATTTCTGATATAATTTGTTATTCATAATTAAAACATCGCAACAAATTTTGCACTGGGAACGTATTAACCCTTTTAAGAGCCATATAATGACATTAAGGTTAAGTTAGACAGTCGAGGTTAGCCATATTATTAAAAGAGAACGTGGATACAGAAGGAAAATTAGAAGACCTTAAGATAAAAACCTGACGAAAGAAACCGAACGACAACTATCATTCTGATGATATATACTTTGTTTCATCTTTATCTGACCCTCTTCAGCGTCAATGTTTGGAACCCATTTGACACTATTCTTGTTAAAGTGGAGAAACAAGCTGAAAGCTGATCTAGTCATATCCCTAAACGTAGACCGGTTTAATAATAAAAAACCACACATTTTCTCCGGAAACTAAAGCATAATCGAGGGGTGTTGTGAAATACTAGTGATCTTATTAGAATGATAGTTCGATACCTTCAACTACATATATTGTTTGATCACAGCTATAATGTTTTGTCTATGAGCAAGAAAAGAAGCTGTGTTGATTATACTATATTTGACATTTTAAAACCCCTTGTAGAAGTGAAAAAGAGTACTTGGAAAATCTATCGGAGTTGTTGATTTCTTTATAACTATGACAAAACTTGCCAATAATCGTGAAATTTAATCGAATAGTTTTGTGTAGGCAAGTTCATAATTGGAAACAAATTTTGCCAACCCGAAAATTTGTTCTTATATCCTAATTATTCGCTTAGTTCGCCGCTTACGGTTTTGAAAATTGGGTAAAGATTACCGGAAATCAATGTAAGAACTTACACTTCTTGAGTTATTAGCACCCTCGGATTCCACTCGAACTTCAGAAGTACGGCTTCCTAGGCGGCTTGATACATCCGGTTCGGATCCTGAGTCATCTCCATAAAATGCTGAGCGTCTTTTTCTTTTGATCAACGTAGGTAAAGGTCTAAAACAAAGTTTACTTTTTATGTTAACCAGTAAACACTGTAAACGATATGTGATAATGCTAATGTATGCATTATTTACTAACTAGTATCACCTAATTATAAAATATTTTGTAGGGGATTAAACAAATTTTAAGCAATGAATGAAAAGGAAAGTCTTCTGTAAACGATCAGCTATTAGAAATAAAATTAAAATCCTCACCAATGCTTCAGTGAGTTTTACAAATGACAAGCGGTTTTATTTTTCATTTGATTGTTAATGGAAAACTGAATAAAATTGATTATTTTCATTATTGTTTGGTCAATCTCCCTGTCATAATCGGACATTGTAAAGGGATATGAGAGCTTAGTAAATTAGGTTATTAAAAATGAAGATCTAGTACTCTGGCTGCAACAAAACTTGGTGAGTTTTGATGAGACTAGACAAGAAAAATATGTAAGCTGTACAACAACTGGTTTGTATTTCATTCAAAATGATTAATTTGTATGAAAGACTACCAAAAATAAGAAGGGTGATTCGTTGAATAAGAACTCGTCTAACGATGGATTTTGATGTATAGCATATGGGCTAATGAAATTGAGTAATCACAAAGTAAACAAGTATCATCATCAAAATCAAATGAGGTGTCGGTGAAAAAATAACAAGCAATATTCTAAATGCCGATTTGAAATGCAAGGCGACATTATGGATAAAATTCAAAAACACGTAGTTAGATTTGGGGAGGAAGGGATTATAACGTGACGCAGTCTTTGGTACTTTGAGAAATTGATTACGAGATACGTTAAAAACAAAACCAAATGCGTGAATTTACAAACGTACAGACAGTACCTAGTACAAATTTATACTTGTCTCAATTAGTTACATGTTATACCAGTGGAAGACCCGAACAGTAACTTTTCTCCCAACTAGCATGATTAACGCAAAACATTCAAGAAAAATCAGACTTAATTTTATGTTTCGTACTTTGTACAATAGTAAAGTAATTTAAGAAATGTACATTAAATGAAACCCAAAAATATGTTGCAAATTGTGAGAATGAATAAACGCACCTTCTTTTCTTTGGGCGAGGTCGAGCTCGTACAACTTTAACTTGTTTTGTTATTGTTTCAGATAACTGTGAAGCGTCATTAGGGGTTGTTTCTGAAGATTGTGAAATATTCAAAGAATCATCCGCTAACACAGACGTGGATTTAAGTGACTTTCTGTACTTTCGTTTTTTTCGAACCTCAACAGGACGAATAGAAGCCCGACGCTTTCTGGATTCTAAAAGAGACTCGTCACCCTTGGTGTCAATATTTTCATCAATACTTTCAACTGCATAAGGATTTGAAACGAAGTTGTCAACACTTTCAACATCTGTCCTAGGTTTTTTCGGTGCACGACCACGCGGACGCTTTGTTAGTGGAGCTATAAAAACAGGTTTGTCAGGAGTGTTGTCAGATTGAGCTTCACTTGTCGGAGTCCCAACTTCTCGATACTTTTTTGGCTTTCGCGGATGTTTATCTGTATCATTATCGTGATTTCGAGGCTTACGTCCTCTAGTCTTTTTCACTGGTTGTGATTCAGTAGATGTAGTCTTCGGTAGAATAGAAGCGTAAGAGATATCACTGCAGCCCATACTACTGAATTTATTCATTTCAATACATTGAGTTCCGGGCCCTACGATAGAATGTACAGGTGCTGGTGCTATAGGCTGTAAATGCTGTCCAATTAATTCGCCCGAAGTTCCCTGAATAATATTTATAGATTTTCAAGAGTTAAAATAAAGGAGTTAAATGGAATACAATTATTTTACGCCAAAAAATATGAATCTATTCATAGAAAATATAGAATAGCTATTTGCCACTAGAGTTATAAATGAATGATTTATTCGAATCACGTTTAACAAGTATGAAGCGTCTCAAGGCTACAATGATTACCACCAATTACGTTCACTTTTATTACAGAAGCTCAAAATCTCTTTTTCAGTTTCATCACAGTACTGAGATCAGACTTGTGTGTATACTCATCAACTTTCTATGCCAATCACATTGAGGACTCTCATTCTCTAAAGTTAGTATTAAACAATGTGTAAATAACATTGATCGACTTAAGAACAATGAGAAGTAACTCAGTCAGTCAAACGTAACGTAGAGTCTCACACATGAGTACATTAGTTCAAGTTGCCATACCCCATTAGTGGTTTTGTCACGGCAGGTTCCAGAGTAGGAGAAGTAGTTATTGTGATTTGGCGAATGTATATTCTTAAAAACTGTAAAATCATTGGAAAAAATTCAGTCACATACCAATCAAAGATAACTGTCTAAAACGGCTAATTTAGACGAATATTGAAGGCTAATTATTCCGAAATCTCTAAACTTGATAGTAGCACATATACCAATTACTAGTGTAATAACATGTTACATGTAGTCAGCAAACTCTATTACTAGACAGAGCAGTTCGCTCTGTTCTACTTTACGGCTGCGAAACGTGGTCATTAAGGGTAGAATACACTTGTAAGCTACTAGCAATTGACCACAGATGTCTTAGAAATATTGTCAGCATCTGCTGGGATCACCGGGTAAGTAATAGTGAGGTTAGACACAGGGTATTAGGGAATGATGGTAAATCAGTTGA
This sequence comes from Schistosoma mansoni, assembly GCF_000237925.1. Classification (NCBI taxonomy): domain Eukaryota; kingdom Metazoa; phylum Platyhelminthes; class Trematoda; order Strigeidida; family Schistosomatidae; genus Schistosoma; species Schistosoma mansoni. The sequence goes on along the minus strand of NW_017386035.1, from coordinate 424,736 downwards.
TGAGGTCATGAATCTTCATCGACTGAGATGGTTGGGCCACGCGTTACATATGCCTGAACACCGATTACCACGACGCGCTATGCTGACTAGTATTGGGGATGGTTGGAAGAAAGTTAGGGGCGGCCAAACCAAGACGTGCCATCAGTCCGCAAAGTCACTAACTTCTAGTCTGAGCCATGTTGGTAGATGCAGACTACTTGGTTGGGGTCCGCGTGACTATCGTAACCAATGGTTGGAGACTCTAGGTGACATGGCTGAGAATCGATCACAATGACGTAGGTGCATACACTCTTTATCTTCCCTTAAACCTTGAGATTAAAATTGCTTCATAACTTTCTTCCTTCCTATACTACATCCTTATATACAACCTATCTTTTATATATTACCACCAATAAATTGACTACTATGAATCCGGTGTTCATCTTGTTGTGCTAACAAGGTATGGCAACTTGGACCGATGCATATGTGTGCCTGGTCTTACGTTGTAGCTGACTGACAGACGGAACAGAACAAAATCCAGAAATGAAAAGTATGAATCGTAAAAGCAAGATCAGGAGTAAGATAAACTGTGAATGCATCTACAGCCAAACGACCAATTTCTGATTATATAGCTTCGTCTCCAATCTTAGATTGCAATTATGATGTAGAACCGAGCTACAAAGCTTTAAAAAGCAGAAATATGACTGCAACGAATGAATACATCTACGGTGCGGTCCGAAATTTCTATGACTTTCTGTACCCGATACCTAGTTAAATTAGCAGTGTGAATAGTGAAGTCCAAATAATAATAGTATAAACAATGATGAGAAAGACTAGATATTAAGCATACAATCTGGGGAGATTAAAATGTAAAATCGAATGATTAGTAAGGCCCAAGATACGGGGAATCACATATCCATTGTGATCAGTTTTGAGGTATGTCACATGAAATCTCCAATCATTTATTGTGATAACCTCACGGACTCCAAACAGGTTATCTGTCTACCAATATAACTCAGTTTAATAATCAAAGATCTCATAGATCAGCCGCGCTTTGATTTGGTCACACGTAACTTTCAGCCTACTTCTACACCAGTCGTCGACACTAGTTGAGGTAGACAGTGGTTGGACATAATTAATACGTGTCTCAACCACATCAGCTGATAAAGACTCACAACCTCACCAACCGATATAGCATCTCTGACTAGCGTTTAGCGTCCAACTCTGAAACATTTTTAGTTTTATTTACCATGGCGAAACTTAAAAAGCTGAAAAACTCAATCCTAGAATGTTTTAAAATGAAGCTTCTTTAGTCTCTGAGTGTAAAGCATGCATAAGTTTACCCTATGTGTAAAGGAAACGACCGTGAATCTAACCCTTACTCAAAACAAGCAAAATCGCATTTACCTGGTAATGTGGGTTCCAATAGCTTCCAGTATTCATGTTTAGCCGACTTTCTTGTGTGAGTGGAACGTACTGTCCATAATTATGATATACCTGAGAAAAATTTCCAGAAGTGATAGATGAAGCACTCCCACAAGGAGATTCTGACATATTTTTACACAGAGGATTATAAGAAACATCGGAAGAATTCTCAGCTTGGCGATAGTGTATTGTAGATCCATGTATCGATTGCTGAACTGTGTCTGAATTGAGTGTAAATGGACAGGAGTTAAGTGATCCTATGAGATTACTTTGACTAGTGCATATATCCATTTTGCTGTAGTCCACTTCAGTGTTTACAGAAGTACAACTTAACGACTCAGGAATTCTTCTTGAATTTGATTTCGGATCATTGATAACCTGCTGATTTCTAGAAACAACTAACGAATTTTGAAGGGTTGAGTTATTCTGAGGTAATGTGGCGCATGCGGACGCAAGTGATTCCCGGCTCTGTTGGCTAATAGAATTTTCCAAAAATCCATTAGATACACCAGCCGACTGGCAAAAACTTGATAAACATGAAGAGGTGATGCAAGGGTTTATATTATTACTTGGGGATATGATCAGTGAGGGGCCACACACATTACCTGACTGAGAACATACAGTTAACAAACTGGATCCAGGAGATATATTTCTATCTACGAAACAATTTGAAATAGTGCTTGACATGGTATTTTGATAATTTGAGGTGGAATGAACAGTTGGGTAACTAGTAACTGTACTGACAGACAGATGGCCGCTCACAACCGAAGAACCTTCCTGTAAGCGGGGTGTGGCAGCATATGGGTACGAAGTATTCGCAACAGAAATACAGCTGGACGAAATGGATGTTGTGCAATCGTTTGTGCTAGTAATTTCCTGTGAACTTTTTAATGTATCACTCTTACAGCAAACTACTCGCGGGTTAGAAGCACTACAGTTAGTTCCAATTGGTTGTATATCTACGGGGTAACGATGGATTGCATATGATAATGGTGAGGATGGTTTGGGGGCTGATTGAGAAACAGAGAGAGGTACGCTCTGAAGTGTTTTATCACTACAGTTCTGAGCAGGATAGAACGTTTGGACAGACTGCTTTTCAGATGTTGGGACGGATGATTCCAAAGTTCTCAACTGCCCCTGTAAAAAGTTTATTTCTTGTTGAACAGTTGGGGAAGTGGATGACAAACGATACAGTTGAGACAAACGATCACAAATCCGAGTCGATTCCTCCTTGTATAGACTGACTTTCTGAGATTTACAGTCCATAGTGTTTACATATGACCCAGTTGGATCATTCTGTAAACAATGAGGTTGAATACTAGATTGAGTCTGAACAGTTTGAAGAACACCTGAGTCTTTACTTCCGTTTAGGTAACTCCCCGCACAACTTGGTGAGTTGGATGTAAGTGTTTGGATAGCGGAAACACGACAGGCAAACTGACTCACAGTTTGAGGATGTACTTCAGAAGTTCGTGAATGGGGTAGTGAAAAACGTGCATCACCTGGTCGTAGACTGTAATTCGACGAGGTGTAAGGTGAATTTTGGTCCCATATGTACTCCGGACGGTCATATGGGGAACCACATCTTGGAGTAACTGATCGTTGTCGATTGTTACTGCAATCATATTGATTTTCGGGATTCGAAAAGCCTAAAGGAGCACTTGTATACAATTTGGGGTCATAACGAATCTGCTGCTGTTGTGGAATGTTAAATCTAGACTCGTAACCATAATATCCTGGTGCTTGTTGCTGAAAATTAGTAGCGAAGTTTGAATTGTTCTGGACGTTTTGGTGGACTGTATATGAGCAAGATCCCGGGTCGTTTAGGTCTTCCAGGAAGCTAGTTGACTCGACACCGAATGATCGGTACTGATGTTCCATTCGAAAATAAGTTGAATTTACAAAATATTTCCAGTATGGCTGTTTTTAAAGTGTATTACATCTTCAATCATTATTTGGTCAGTGGAAGTTAGGTTAATAGTTGCCATTTTTCATTTCAATGACACCGCTTCCGAATGACCTAACGTAACCCTGAAAAGGCACAAATGGTTCAATTGGTTTTGAACGGAATAAAAGAAGGAGCAACGAAATAGAGCAACGAGGTTTATCAAATACTGGATTCATAGGATTGTACGAACAATTTGTCGTTTAGTGTTTCTCATGATAAAGTAGAGTCACGCTTATCAGATTGATGAAGTAGGCACTATTCCAAGGTTAATTCGATACAATCCCCCGTGCCATTCGAGTGTATTTATAACGTATGATAGCCAGTTGATGGTGCAATTTATTCTGAAGTGTATGATCACTTCATCAATTATTCATGGGCTAAATTGCAATCATAAGCATATTCCTGAAGTCATTCAAAGAAACTCTCCACCACGGTTCAGTAGGGAGGTTCGCATCCTTCTCCGTACGAAAAGGAAAATGTGGGATAGATTTAATTTACTGGGGACTGATGAGACAAAATCTCAATATCAAAAAATTCGGAATACCTGTTTCTCGACCCTCCGTAAGTCTGGAAAGTTGAACGAAGATAAAATTGTTAAGGAATCCATGGAATGTCCTAAACGCTTGTATTCTTATATAAACCAAAGGACAAAAGGAAGAAGAAATTTTCCTTCACTATAGGTAGACAGAACTACCTCATCATTAGTGGAGGACGACTTTAGTAAAGATCAAGTATTCTCAAAATAGTTTAGCAATGTATATACCGTGGAAACACCCTTCCCACCAGTCCAAGAAAATCCCCCACACAAACACCGAACAGCATGGCTTTTAATGAACTCGATGTCTTTGGTCTGCTAAATAAGCTTGACATATGCAAATCCACTGGACCCGATGAGCTGCATCCTAGGTTACTAAAGGAATTAACTAACTTTGTTGCGAACCCTTTAAGTATATGTTTTAATCTGTCCATAACCCAATGTCGTTTAACAAAAGGCTGGAAGCACGCCATTGTAAGTCCTGTCTTCAAAACAGGTACGCAACATAAACCTAAGAACTACCGACACATTAGCCTAACTAGTGTGGTTGTTTAAATCTTAGAAAAGATTATTCGGAAGGAGCTGTTTAAGTACCTCAATGAAAACCGGATCCTTTCGGAGAAGCAGCATGGTTTTAGAATAGGTTACTCTTGTCTCACTAACTTATTAGTCGCTCGTGAAAGCTGGTGCGCTCCTAAGGGCTAAAAGTTACCTGTAGATGTAGCCTACATCGACTTCAGCAAAGCTTTCGACAAAGTTCCGCATAACCGGCTGTTATACAAGCTAAGGAATGTCGGGATTGGAAGAAATCTATTGATGTGGATAAAAGACATCCTAGTTGGGCGCCAACAAAGAGTACGTGAGAACTCCAAGTTGTCTAGTTCGGAAACAGAGCTTAGTGGAGTCCCTCAGTGTACAGTTTGGGGACCATTTTTATCCCTCTTCTAGGTAAGTAACCTCCCTCGTGTACTATCATCATCGGTCTTGCTATATGCTGACAATGTCAAGATATGGGGAGCGATAGAAAGTAAGGGTGATAGCTTAGAACTCCAAAACGACCTGGAGATTTTATCTGAATGGTCCTAAACCTGGCAATTGCCGATAAATACTTTCGAGTGTAATGTGATGCATATTGGCCATCAAGGTACAGACACATATAAGATGAATAACACTGAGCTACCTATTGTTGAGACACACAATGACTTATGAGTCATCATTGGTCAAGACTTAAAGACTACTGCACACTGCCGTGCAATAGTCCTAAACTTGAGTACTGCATACAAGTGGCTAACCCCAGCTTAAAAAAGACAGTGAGCTTTTGGAAAGGGTTCAGAGAACAGCAACTAAGCTGATTCCCGGAATAGCGAAGCTCCCCTATGTTGCTAGAAGGACCAAGCTAAACCTATTTCCGTTGTTATGTAGGAGAATCAGAGGCGACTTGATCACAGTTTTCAAGTTGCTTAGTGATAAATTCGCACCTGATATGCCTTCATATTTCATGTCTTCCAAAACAGAAAACTTACGAGGACACTTCAAAAATGCTCACAAGCCCAGAACAAATTACTAGCCATCTGGCTAAAGACTTTCATATCGAATCATCAACGGGTAGTAGAGGCTCCATTCGTTGACTATTTCAAAACAAAGTTGGATTAACTGAGAGACCATCATTGTCAGGACTAACACAGGCCATCAAGCCTCCTGTTCTTTACAAACTGAAACTGATGTGATATGAAGAGTGCAGTACGTCCCTCTGCATATCGTCACATTATTCGTTCTATTGATGACTTTTGAATAACGTTTGTCTCACTATACTCTTTAATACAGAAGCGTCGATTGTTTGAGGACTCAATTAACATACTCAGCTGTATCCATGACAATCAGGTATGCTACTGTCGCTATCCGAATAACCAAACTATTTCCAACTGAAGAATAACCATCGTTTCCTTCGCGAAAGGACACATTCTCCAATGGACTTTTCGGACTTATAAGAGGGTAAAATCACTTTTTGTGGCATAAAGATTATGGATGTGACGATTAGGCGCTGGTGCACTTTGGGGAAGTTCATGTCAACGACTCCATTTCGAATATTATCCTGTTACGTTAAGACAGCTTTCTCAAAAATCTTCATTTTTGTCAGGCTGACAACTAGTACAATAGTGACTGCATTTATTGACCGGAGAATTCAGTGTACACAGCATTCTACCATGAAAAACGTGATGACATTTGCTAACAACTTTCCTCATGCACTACACAATACAGGTAATCATTGTAACTTCAAGGTCTGATTATTGGAATATTTGGGAATGTTGATAAGTCATTTATATAGCTCCGGAGAGAAGAAGGAAAACAGCTTAGTTGGTAAATTCGCATGTTATTGAGCTCATAACACAAATATCCTAAGTCTTCACGAATTTGCTGTCTTTCAAAAAAATGTCATGTCTAATCATGTTACTGAGTACGATGCACCATGAGCTGACTGGACTTCCGAGAAATCAGAAAATGTCAATCATGAGGCATCGTTTAAGCTACCGCAAAAGGGCAGAAATAGTGCCAAGACTGACAAACTATAGGTCACTGCTTAGCCTCGCGATTCTATCCTGTCGACTTATCCACTTTTTGCTGAGATCACCAAGAAAAATAGTGAGGTGGTAAATAAATCCCCAAAATCAATAGTTCTGTACGATTTCGACATTGGATGCTGACCACATTAGTTTTAATAGACTCACCTAGCTGAAGGCGCTCGGTCGTGCATTCGCTCTAGATCACGAATGGGAACGCCGTGCTCAACATCCCCTGCAATCGTTAGCCTGTTGCGATCAGTCCATCCTCAATACATTGATAACCTGTCAAATATATCCTCGAACCTCCTCACCTCTGACTTTTGATTTCACTATGTAGGTACAAATTATACTAGAGGGTGTTACTGGTTACAGCGCTGTCAAACTCCAAATACCTGTTGCATCTTCAGTAGTCACCACAAATAAACGCTTTCTTCAATGTTGTGTCTTTTGTGTAGCGTCAATAAACCAAGATTGCTTGGAGTGAAACCAGTGAATATTATGGTTGATGGAGGGCTTTTCGATAATTCACAGAGATCCTTTACGAACTACAAACATTTTTGACCTCCTCCACTACATAACTTCATCTGAGATATAGTGTCAGACAGAACAGTACCTTGTTCTTTTAAGCTCACTCGGCACATTTTTTTGCTGGGGTTATCATGTGAAATGGTTTCAGAGGATTGGATCGATCCAGTAACAACTCATTCGTATAACGTATGCTATTATGACCAATCAAGTGTGACATCTGTCTCACTATTGACTGAAGCGAAAATCGTTTCGCTTAGTTTTACACTAGTAATAAAACTTAGCGTGGGTGTATATTATCATGAGGTTACATAGATACTTCAGTCAACACAACTCTTCTATTCTGAGTATACGTCCGCGGAACTACAAGAAACAATAAAAAAACAACAGAAAAACCATATTCTGTGTGTCAAATCACACTTAAACTGATAGTAAATTGAATCTGTTTACTAGCACAAATTTGTTGGGTCTTGTAGCAACCTGTCCGAACTCAATCCCAGGTGAGAGAAAATTTATTACCACTAATATTAATGGACATCCATTTGAATTGCAAATAGACACGGCATTAGACGTGACGATTCTCTCACAAAAATATTGGATCAAAATGGGCAGACCACGTGTGGTGACAACAACACAAAAACCTCGTAAGGCATGCGGTAATTACTTACGTTTGTTCGGTCAACAACATTGTAAAGTGTCTTTTCGTGATTCGACGTTCACTGGAGTATGTTACATAGCACCAGTTGATCCTAATTTACTTGGCTTATGTTGGTTTGACCAGCTGCATTTAGCTGACATCCCGTTAAGCACCGTATTTCATCTAGTAAAGCGACCCCATGACCCGGAAGCATATTCAAGGGAACTAATGACGGAGATTTCAACCATTTTACGGCCTGTTTTGGGTCGGTGCTCAGCCATGAAAGCAACACTTCGATTGAAACCTGAGTCTAAACCTGTTTTTCATCCGAAGAGACCAGCACCATACGCTGCAATATCGAAAGTTGATGAAGAACTTAATCACCTTTAACGTCAAGGAGTTATTACTCCTGTTTCTTATTCCGCTTGGGCAACACCCATTGTTGTTATCAGGAAGGCTAATGGTACAATTCGAATATGTGCAGATTTTTCCACAGGTCTCAACGCAGCCCTAGAATAGCATCACCACCTACTGCCAGTCCCAGCAGATTTGTTCACTATGCTGAACGGTGGAAAGATCTTTGCGAAGTTGGATCTTGCTGATGCCTATTTTTAAGTGGAAATGACTGAAGAAACGAGAAAGCTACTCACTATTAACACACATCGTGGCTTGTTCCAGCATAATCGACTACCGTTTGGGGTTAAGACCGCCCCATCTATGCTCAAGCAACTAATGAATACCATTCTATCGGGTATCCCGGGGTCGCAACTTATCTGGATGACATCCTCATTGTTGCCACAACGTCAGAACAGCGACGAGAACGCACAACAGCCGTGCTGCAACGCGTCAGAGACAACGGATTCCGGCTACGCCCGAAAAATGCCAGTTTTACTTGAAGCCCGTGAAGTATTTGGGTTTCAACTTCGATGCTGCAGGTCGCAGACCAGAAACCGAGAACATCCGAGCTATAAAAACCATGCCCATTCCTACCAATATCTCTGCTCTCCGATCTTTTCTGGGATTAGTTAGTTATTACTCAGCTTTCGTCCCATCGATGCATGACATACGCGCCCCACTGAATTATCTTCTGAATAAGGATACCAGCTGGAACTGGACAAAAGTGCGTGAATTCGCCTTTTGTAAGCTGAAGACAATTATTAGCTCGGGACTACTATTAACACAATACGATCCGTCCTTGCCAATCATCGTGGTCGCAGACGCTACAGCCTTTGGGCTCGGTGCTGTCATTTCACACTAGTTCCCCGACGCGACAGAGAAAGCCATTATGCATGCATCGTGCACATTAAACCAAGCAGAGAGAAAATACAGCCAAATAGAGAGGGAGTCTCTCACCCTAGTCTTTGCAGTGCTTCGCTTTCACAAATTGCTTTACGGTCGGAGATTTACACTCCTAACTGATCACAAGCCCCTCCTTGCGATATTTGGTTCGAAGTCTGGTGTTCTGGCCCGCTCTGCAAACCGTCTCCAGCGATGGGCCTTGATCCTTTTGGGTTATGATTTTGACATCCAGTATCGACGCACCCAACATTTTGGTCAGGCAGACGCATTGTCACGACTCATCAGCGAACACCCTACGACCGATGAAAATGCGGTTGTTGCTTCTCTTTCGACGGAAGACCACGCGCATTGCTACCTGACAAGTGCTGTTCGTTCTTTGCCAGTCTCAGAATCTGAGATACGAACTGCTTCCAGAAACGCCTCCATCACTAGGAAAACGATGGACTACGTCACCAATGGCTAGCCATCAACTAACCTTGACGGTGACATGAAGCAGCTTCACCATCGTCGAGACTTATGTGTTGTAAATGAATGCTTGATGTTTGGAGATAGAGTGGTGGTACCGGAATCCCTACGATCGAGGGTGCTGAAGCAATTCTATATTGGTCATCCAGGTATAAAGCGTATGAAATCTATCGCCAGAAGCTATGCTTACTGGCCCCTCATGGATCTAGTAAGCAAATGCGTGCAGTGTCAGCAGGCAGCTAAGTGTAGTGCGAGAATACCGCCGCTCCCATGGCCACAGCCTGAGTATCCCTGGTTCAGAATACATGTCGACTTTGCCGGTCAAATTAATGGAACCGTTGTATCTTGGAGTGTGCTTTTTTGTAATGCTGCCCAAGGACAACTCATTGCTGTATATATACGTTTGATCTTTTTCCCCTTACGATTGCTGTGCTTCTGGCTGCTATGGAATATATTTTCCCCGCTTCCAACTTGGACTTCTTACTCTAGTTAGCTGGGTCTGGGACGCGTCAGAATAGCTAGCTCATTGGTCTCTGGTCACAAGTATTTGTTCCGTTAGCTGACTAGTGAATTCGAAACGCTTCAGATATAACACAAACTCAAGCGAACACACAACAGCCGGCTAGTTTAAGTAACGTCCCTAAACGTTTATTTGTGTTAATAACTAATAAGTTGTTTTATTGTTACATGAACTTTTGGACGTAATAAATATATTGCTATTTTTGGTCCGCCGCAATATTAATGGATTGCCCTCTTCCTACGAAAGCGTTCGAATAACTACATACGCTGGGAAAAACGGTCGTACTTATTAGCTATACCCACACTGTAGTTATTGATATCTTTTCATCCTCGTGTTTTACTCTTTTTCATTTCCATCTATTTGCTTATTTTCCTCCGAAAGTTGTTTATACTTAGAATTTTTTAAAATAAACAATCAAATGGTTGCTATATGTTACTACATCTGATTATCACAGCTGCTGTAGGACAAATGCACCAATTGGCATTCAAAAAATCTTAGTCCTTAGTAAAAAGTCAAACTCGTTAGCACTATAAATAGTGATATAAATAGGATAATGCAACTGGACGCAAACACGACCACTGGAACCAGGAGCTTTCTAGTGAAGGCACCCAACCACACTGTTAAAATCTGCTGTCCATTCGGCTAGATGGGATTGGATAACGAAGCCTGAGTAGTGGTCCGATAAAGAGAAAACTAACTTTGGACAAGAATTTCAATTTCAGATTCATCACATCAAAACCAAAACCCATTCATGTATATAATTCTGATCGTTTTATTGGATAGATTGACAGAAACAATAAAGCGAACCGAATGTTTCTCAATATGTCTTATTCAGAATGCCAAAGAGAGGTTACAGAGGACTGTGAGACCCAGAACAATTATATGATGGCTTAAATCAGTCATCAACAAAACGTATAATGCAGCGAAGGTCATTATCAAAGAAAGAACGGGGTACATCCTTCATTCAAGACCTAAAAGACATGAAAACGATTGCGTCACATCCCAATGCGTCTAATAATTTGAGTGTGTGTGTGGTCACACATACATAGGGAGGAGCAATCGTGATCTGAAAATTAGAGTGGGTGAACACGTACCAAAATGTCTGCAAAAACAAATAGAATCAAGTGACCCAATAAGAGTAGGGTATAAACATCCATCATCCTCTATTACTAAACATATAATCGAAACAGGTCATAAGACTGATCTTAACTCGTCTTTTGTGGTGTTGTATAAAAGGGCGTATACTGAGGTTTATTGAAGCCTTAGCCATACGAAAATTCAAACCCCCTTTGTGTATTCAAAAACAGTTTGTTCTCTCCTTAAACCTACCCTGGTAATATATGCTTATTATCCAGAGTGACTAGGTGTCAAATAGTTTTCACATTATTATTGTTATCCTTGTCTATTCTTACCCCCCATTTCCAGTCTAGTTGACCTTTTATTTTTATATATAAGTGTTCTTAACAAGTATATGTGTGATCAGATTGTTCGAAATGTATTGCGCTAATATATCACATAGTTCTGATAATCTTCGTCTTCTTATTACATTATCGAAATTATATGATGAACTATTATCCCCATTTACATCCCGTGACTTAATAAGTAGTCGGTTCATGTTAATCCTATGATGCCCTGTTTATAAGTCCAAAACCCATTTTTTCCTGCAGCATTCTACGTGGACTTTTAGAAAGTGTTATCTCAGGAAAAATACCAATCAAGTTATCACAAAAGAGAGCATAAGAGTGATCCCCACAGACATATTGAGGCCTTACTTTCTTTTAAAAGTTTCTACATGTACGCACAATTTAAATAACCTTTTAAGTACTTCGTGATTATTTATTACCTGAGAATGTTTAGACTACATTACATTGGAACTGATTCTATAGAACTATAATATCACCAAAATTCACTTATTAGGAATCTGTGCCGGTTAACTAATCGATCAAACGGTTGTTTTTCTTTCGGCAGTATGGCACTATCACAATGTTCCTACGTATCCTGGAGACTAATTATCTTTAAGAAAAACATTTGAAGGAGATGAAGATTCAATGAATTACTTTTCTTCGAAGAAATATTTTGATTTCTTTTCAACAGCTAGAAGAAAAGTCATTATTAAAAGTAGAATCACAGTGCTGATAGAGGAAAAATTACAAAGATAAAAAGATATAGTCAAATAAATTTAAGGGTAAGTAGATAAATGTATACATGAACAGAAGGGAGAACCATATTAAGTCTCCTAAGTGATGGATGCTCCTGGTTTACGTTGAATATGTGACACATAGAAATAGGAAAATGGTCATATGCACATTTTTCATAACCCAGCAGTTATCTAATAGGTCCAATTGAAAAGAGAGTTTATAAAGTACATTTTTGAGGAGTTTGAAACCTGGTATCTGTGTTAAGCATTATATATATAGTTTGTCACTAGAAGAATTGTCTATTACTACTAGATGGGATCATTAAAATTGACTGATTAGTTATATCTTCATTTGGATCGAACATTTCATTATCCATTAATACTTCTAGTTCCTCATTTAACAAAGTTGGTGAATAATCATAAATAGATGATGAACGCTCTGTACAACTGGTGTTTTTCTCTTTGTAGTCATTAACATGTCTAGATGTTGCTAAAGACTGTCCATGAATAATATCCTGCACAGAATGTGGTAAAGAATCAGAGATCTGTTCCAGCTGGCCTAACAAGGCTGTAGCACGAATTATAGAGTCTTCCAGTGGAATCTTCATGGATAATTCATTCACATGCTAAATTTTTCACAAAAACATTTACGCATTATTAACTGATTGATAATAAAGAAAATCAACATGTTCCATAAAGTAGTACATTAAATGTAATTCTAAATGAACTGTTTATCAAAAAAGGCATCGCTTCATATGGAAGATAATGGCTTGCGAGGCTACAACGACTGACTGAATTTCATATATATATATATATATATATATATATATATATATATATATATATAAAGGGTTTTTATGCCTGCGATGTTGATGTCGGAATGAAATGGTCGATTTCAGTGCCTGAATTTATAAGCCAAATATATTTTCAATGGGGGCTAGCAGTGAAATTCAGGACTCGGATTTCATCCTATTGGGGACTTAACAGGGCGCACTTAACTACATTCTAGTTTAAATGTTACAACTAACGATTAAATCAAGTACAAAATTTCAAAGATCAGTACCACCTGTTGAAGTGTTTTATTACGGGAACCGCTATATGTTCAACGGATATGTTATATATTATTAACCTGATAAAAATGATTTTCAGAGTCCCGAATACTAATAATATTTAAGAAGTCATTTAAATATTGATGTTCGCAAAACGAGTGGAATCATATATATATATATATATATATATATATATATATATATATATATACTCCGTAATATTTCATACTTCTGAGCTGCAATATCTTTACAGTATCGACATGTCGAATGTTTTTTTGAATTACATCAACCTTTTTACCAAGTAATAATTTTTGGTGATTTATTTTTATAAATAAAACTAACCTTCAGTATACTGTTTGCATCATATTTTCTATTCATGATATTATCTCTTTGAGACAAAAGTATAGCGGCAGCGAAAAAGATATGGAAATTCTTAGTCCGATAATCTGTCCAAAACGCCTAAAGAAAGCATTACACCAAGATTGATAACAATATAAATACAGAATAGACAGTTATGAACGGGTTTTTCACTTGTCATTAGCAAAAATCACTAGTAAATATAAGCATATCACGGAAACGTGTGACTTTAATTTAATTTCACAGTAATTGGTTGCGAAGTAGTAACCCATGTTATGTTTATCTAACTCGTAATCCTGATTGCATCCTATTGACCAAGTTGAATTCTGGGCACTGGTCTTCGTGAATGGACACTACATGCACTATGTTATGATGTTACGTAGTTGGAATTGTCGACTGGAAACCATAAACCTAGGGTTTCATTCCAAGTTAGAACTAGTCGGCGTAAATTACTAGCAATCTTCAGGGAACTGACATGGCGATTGTTACTAATCAATCACCAATCAACATAAATATCTCGGTTTTGCGAGATATCAGGCGAAGCCCGAACAGTTCAATGGCAACGCCTCAGATTATAAAACTGTGTGATCCAGACTTGAATTTCACATAGGACACCAGTTCAGGATTGCAGATACTTCTTGTTAACAAGTGTCAACTAGCGCAAAACAGTGCTACAGTAGGTTTGAAGATTCACAGGGGAGTGCAAAATCTTTAGAAACAATGAGAGCTGACTGGATCACACAGACTGAGAAGTTATTGGACTTTTTATTGGACCCATAAACCACTGTCATATACTTTGTCGTTCCAGATTTACCATTAATTAATTTCTTATTACTCCGATTTATAAGCAAACAGTGTAATTACCTAACTGTGTTGCTGTATCGTCAGGTATATTGTGTAGATTCTGAGTCATGACAGAATGAATTACAATAGAGGACTGATCAGCATCCTATATACGTCTTCTGATTGGACACCAGGTTAGGAGCTCAAAGAGCAGTAAGCTATAAGGTCTGGGTTGTTGTTCATTGGTCGATGTCTAAACTGGTAAAAAGGTCACCGATCCTACTGGCAATATAAGCGAAATAATCGATAGTCGGACTAGAGAGGAAGAGAGAGAGAGAGAGGATACAACCGCTGTTTTGTAATTACAACTTGGTCACACGAGATGGCAACATAAATCAACCACCTACTTGCTTGTTTTTTTCTGTTATGCCAGAAATATCTTCAGGGTTTTCCTTATGTTACTAATTTGTTCGTTTGATTTCCTTTTTTTCGGTTCTCTGCAGCCATTGATAGATTTATATTTTTATATGTTTTAATTGATTTCCACTATCTGTATTAATATGAAGTATGGGCGAGATAAACGAACGCAAAATTTTCTTAAAATCCTACGACGTTTAGCATGTCAGACTACATGAATATAGCCTAAAAATTACAAACATATGAGGATATAAAGAGAAGTAACAAATAACTGACAAGTGATTGTAGGTGGCTAACCCCGCCTGTAGCTCTCACAGGGCTACTGAAGGTCCCAGGTCCGGGCAAAGGAGGAGGGTTGGGCATGGGGTCGGCAACCCTATCCCGTAGAAAAAAACTTTGCCAGAAAAAGAAACACTAACCAGATTGTAAGTGGTTATATGCCAATAAAAATATATTTCAAAACATTGAGTGAGGTAAATAAACACCTTTTAGTAAATAATATAATCACTAATAACAAATGAAGAGTTAGAGAAATAGTGAAAAGTTTTCTCAACTATTAGTGTGTAACTTTGGTAAACACAGGAAAAATAATCAGTTTAGTAAGTTAACAAAAAAAGAAACAACAACTTGGACATTTATTTAAAGAAACTATTGATTCAAAAAATTAAAACAATTATTAGCATATGATTAATTTAACATACCTCCCATAAAGTCATAGTATCTTTGTATGAGAACTCTCGTTTGAAATGAATTAACAACCAGCGGAAGCAAAACGGCATTTCCTTGGCGCTTTTCGATTCTGTAAACATTTATTGTAGAATTTTTAGTAAAATAACATTCATAAGATGGAAAATGGTTATCAGTTTACGTAAATGAACAAAACCAAAGTATATAAAGAATACAAATTTTTACGTGATATCAAATGATAGTATCCTTCCGAGCATCTTCAGTGTAAGTTTTCTATCAACTAGATGAAAATTTGTAATTTTACAATCGCTTAAAATGAGATTTAATTTAACAACTACAAGTGAATTGAATCGAGGAAGCCATATGCTTATAAAACTGCATAAACTCTGCCAAGTTTATTATTCATGCAATGTCAGCTAATATATAATAAAGTCAGTAGAAAATTGTTAACTAACACTACAATGCGTCATCATAATGATTTCTAGACAGATACTGTTGGAAAAGTCTATTATTCATTAGTCAGTAAGCTTAATGATAGACAAGAAAGAATTAACAGATGCCATTGAAATCATGGACCGATCATTGATAGATCACCATTGAAAACCTGGTCTAACATTGGTCGGTTCAATTAAATTTAATAATCTCAAACTAACACTCAGAGAAACTCTTAAATAAACCAGCTACATCGAATCCACCGGACATCGAAGCAGTACACACAGCCCTTCCCACAGATTTCATTCCAATAACGATCGAAGAAATCAGTATAGCCATCACACAAATTAAGAGACGGAAAGAAGCACAACCTGACAATATACCAGCTGAAGCTCTGAAGTCAGACATAAAAGTAAATGCAAGTATGCTTATCGTCCTATTCAGGAAAATTTGGGAGAAAGAACAGGTGCCAACAGACTGGAAAGAAGAATACCAAGGATATCAAGATGCCAAAGAAAGATCTGAGCTAATGTGAGAATTACAGAGTGATCACACTATTATTAGTGCCGGGAGGTTTTCATCAGACTGTTGCCGAACCGAATGAAAGACTAAGTAAACGCCAAACTTCGAGATGAACATACCGGATTCTGTGAGGATAGGTCGTGCAAGACCAAATGAAGACACTAAGGATCATCGTTGAACAATTAATTGAATGGAACTCGTAACTATACATGAACTTCCTTGGCTATGAGAAAGCAATTGACATTGTGGATAGGAGAACTTCTTCAACACTATTGAGTACCCGAGAAAATCGTCAACATCATCCAGAATTCATACGACGGACTACAGTGCAAAGCCGTGCTTGGAGGAGAGCCGTCAGATGCATTTCAAGTGAAGACCGCAGTCAGACAAGGCTGCTTACTCTCCAACTTCCTCTTTCTTTTGGTGGTCAACTGGATTATGAAGACTTCCACACCTGAGTGGAGGCACGGAATACAATAGGAAACTTCGACGCACCTAGACAATCTGGACTTCGCAGGTAACCTAGTCCTTCTATCACATATACACGAACAAATGCAGTTGCAGACAAATAGTGTAGCAATAGCCTCTGCATCAGTAGGCCTGAACATACACAACGGAAAAAGCAACATCATGAAATACAACACGGAGAACACTAACTCATTCGCACTTGATGGAGAAACTCTGGAAGAGGTGGGAACATTCACGTACCTCAGCAGGCAGCACCATCGATGAACAAGGAGGATCTGGTGAAGTCGTAAACAAAAGGAATGGTAAAGTAAGGACGGCATTCCTACAACCGAAGAATGTATGAACTCAAAGTAACTCTCAACCAACATCAGAGTCAAAATACGAACGTCAAGACAGTTCTACTGTATGGAGCTGAAAATTCGAAGACTACTACAACCACCATCAAAAAGGTACAAGTATGTATAAACAATGGTCTACGTGAGATACTCAATGTCTGTTGGTCGGATACCATCAGCAACAGACTACTGTGGGAGAGAACAGACCACCTTCCAACGGAAGAGGAAAAGAGGTTGGGAGTGGATAGGACATACATTACAGAAATCACCAAGCTGCATCACGAAGAAAGCGCTAAGTTGGAATCCTGAAGGGAAACGGAAAAGAGGAAAGCCAAAGAACACACTGCGTCGGTAATCAGAAGCAAATATTAAAATGATGAATAGCAACTGGAAAGGATTTTCCAGGACAGAGTTTGACAGAGAATTCTGGTGGCCGGCCTATGCTCCTCGGCGAGAGGTAACAGGTGTAAGTAAGTACACAACTAAACTGAAAATTAACAGATGTAGTTAATTCCGTAAGCTTCACTTTTAGAAAGAAAGAGAGAAAACAGTTCATAGATGATACTTATAATTAAGTAGATCGGGATGACTAATGTTTACCATATGTGCCTTTCAGGAATTGCTAGTGTATATTGTAACCAGAAAATGAGGGATGTGAAAATTAGAAGTAGGATACTAGGTGAATACGCTACATCAGTTGATGAGGTTTTTATCGACTGAGGTGGTTGGAATAAGACGTATCATGCATACTTAACCACTGTCTAACAAGACCAGTGATAATAGCTGAAATGAGAGTAGGTTGGTAGAAAGCTATAGGTGGCCAAATCAAAAAGTGATATAAGTCCATTAAGCCATTGGTTGTTAAACTGAGGTGTGTTGGTAGATGCAGATAACCTAGTCAAAGTCGACACGATAGTCCCAGTTAGTGGTTAAAAACGTAAGGTGGCATGACTTAGAAGTAATCTCAATGGTACAGTTATATTTACTGTGCGTCCTGCCTTAGATACAAAGCTTTTTCTTTATTTCAAATTTTTCTATTCTACGAATTCACATTTTTCCGAGTCGTATTTTCTATGCTTAATTTTTTTAATTACCACCAATAATGTCACTGCTTATAGTGCTCTAGCATGCAGTTGTGCTGTTGAAGTGTAATAACTTGAACCGATGTACATACATGCCAGCTTTGATGTTGCGTATGACTGATAATTTAAGGATTTTCGATATTCTTATATAATAAAAGAAAAAAAGTACCCAGTTGTTGTTATTAAGTTATAATAGAAAATCATATGAAACATTATTCTTTCGATATTTCAGGTAGATTTACGAATTATTGGAAGAATTAGAGATACCTATCAAAAAATGTGATAGCTATGTGAGGGTATAGAGTAAGTAGATAATTACAACCTAAAGATAGATATAGGTCGTTTTTTTTAAATTTTGGTTGTACATATTATTCTATCTATAACTTAAATTTCCTGGAATATTTTATCCTGATCTTAATAAAATTGTCATTAATTTAATAAAATTTACCAAGATATTCACTGAAAGTCGGATCAACTATTTCAATCAATGAAAATAATTGATTAAATTGTTCTCTGACGGCATTGAGTTCACCATTGAAATTAGATTCCTATAATAAAGAAACAGAAAAATTCCTAATAGAACATATATATATATCATAATTTTACCATCACATATTCAATAAGCAAACACTCAACATATTAACAAGAAACGAATAAAATGTTCTTGAACAAATATTAGACTATCATCAGGATTTATCTGGAACCAAATGACTATCATTAATACTGCCATGAGGATTAATTCAAGTGGTTCGTGTCGTCTATCTTTCAACTGTACAAATATTCCAATAATATATATATCCTGTATATCCTTTAAAGAAACAAGAGATGAATACATTGGAATATATTCAGTTAATAAGTGATGAGTTGAAAAGAGAGCTGTAACAACTGAACTGGTAGAAAACTCTCTTGTTTGGAGATAGGTATCTAGTTATAATTATGAAAAATATTAATATAAAATTTTATTAAATAATTATAATTTGACTATATATGAAAAAGAAGTTCGTTGTTATATTGTACACTTAATTCGGAGCGCTCCTTACTGAAACAACGTTTATATTACTGAATAACATTATTGTTATTATAATCATTATTATTAACATACAAGAGGGAAAAACAAAACTAGATTTCTTCTACAAATTAAACTAACAAGACTGGAATAGAAGCGAAGTAAGATGACAATAGAAAACGAATGATAAATAAATAGAAAGAAAGAAAATGTGGGAATATGAAATAATCATTATTTCTTTGTTCAGCATTGTAATTAATGTGAAAATCAAGAAACTCCTCTTTTAAATGGTTCTAAATTATTTTAAAATACAAAGCTTAGTAGATGTCTGTTGTTAGTGTATACACGAAACTACTACTAACACTTAATTTACATTACGTCACATTCTTCTGTTTTGAGTAATGTTCTTTATTTTGTCTAGTTTGTAGCACACTCGAAATTTCCATTAGAATCGGACGAAAACTGGATTTTTCGAAAATTAGCATTTCGGATTTTTTAAATTTTCAAGTGCAACGCTAAATTAGACGTTATGAAGCTTACATAATGAATGGCTGAATCTCGAAGACACTGAAAAAATCTATAAATATCCATGCTTTTTCGATGTATCTTAGTCAATTGTGGCGGGAATAAATCTGAGCACTGTTCGGTTGTTTTCGCAATAGTTAAATGAAAATTTAAGCTTTTGGATAATGCCATAAGACGAGGGTTATCAGAATTATGTGATATATTTGCGTAATGCATTTTGAACAATCTGATCATAACTATACTTGTAAAGACATTATATATGAAGAATAAGAGTTGAACTAGAATGAAATCCCCTATGTATTTTCAAAAACAATTTGTTCTAACACTTAACCTATCCTGATTTCCATGATTTATTATCCAGCGTCTTTTTTAACATTGTTTTTGTGTAGTTTACTATTATCTTTCTCCCCTTCACCTCTTACTTTGTCTAGTTGACATTTTATTGTTCATATATGATATCTCAACAATTATGTGTGCGATCAAACTGTTCGAAATGCATTGCGGAAATATATCACATGATTCTGATAATTTTCCAGCTTCACATCGTATTATCCAAGCTTATTGAAAGGACTAATATTTTTCAAATTTTTGGAAATCTTGGCATTAAAAAATCCACATTTTCCTCATGCTTTTCAGCATATTACTAGGCTAAACATTCAATAAAGGTGAATGGATACACAAACATTGGTATACGTTCGTAATTCTGGACATTTATACGTTGCCCTAAGCTCAAACGATGTAAAGAACGAACACTACTGAAGTCAATAGATTTCATAGGTAAAATGAGTAATATAATACACTTTTTTCAGTTATATATATATATATATATATATATATATATATGTGAAAAACTTACTAGTCTGTTCATTAAACCAACAAAACACCAAAAAGAATCTTCTTCATCTTTAATAACATAAAGTATTAATGCGAGTAAATCATTCATTCCTTGGAAGTAACCTGAAGCACAAACACATACAAAAAACAAATATAATTGAAATAGATGATCATGAGAACAGAATCAAAATGTTTGATAAGAATCAAGACGAATGTTTTAGATCAATTTTAAAACGGTATCTCTTAGACATAT
This sequence comes from Schistosoma mansoni, assembly GCF_000237925.1. NCBI lineage: Eukaryota > Metazoa > Platyhelminthes > Trematoda > Strigeidida > Schistosomatidae > Schistosoma > Schistosoma mansoni. Next base: position 403,955 of record NW_017386035.1, on the reverse strand, counting down.
CCAAGGAAAAACTCTGTCGACATTTTCATTATCAATGTACACGATTTTAAGTTGTAAGAATGCATTTTTAAAATAATTGAGGATATTTATGATTATTCTCTCCTTTTCATTTCTCATTAGCAAAAAGGTTTCAAGTGATATTTTAAAAGTTATTCCTAATAAGAATACAAAATGAATTATCATAGCGATTTTCTCAAAACTGTAATCTACTCCATTTCATTGATAATTCGCTTTTATTTGATTGACGTCAATCAAGAGATCAGGGGAATGTGACCAAAAAATTAGGTCATTAGAATAAAACCAATTATTAAAAAAAACCAATCATGTAAATAAACAATCTAGATATTTGTTGATGACTGAATGCAATCGGTTGGAAGTCTTATGTTTCATTAGGAAGACTTATTTCTAATTACAAGTTAACTGATGTTGTTTGAGGATTTGAACTCGCATCGTTTTCTGGTGTCATAATCAATGGCATTACCACTGAAATATTCTGGTTGTGACTGACATTCAGTAAGATGGAGATATCTAAATCAATCAGACATTGAGTAGAAGTTGTCTAATTCAGTGTTGATAAAATTTGTTCCAACTCATTAACTAATAATTCCCAACTGGCTATTTGCTAATTCACTTTGCTCATTCAACTTTAAACAAAGATGAACAGTGAATTCAAGTTACTTTATTTAGTTGTAAAAGTTTCTCAAGGTAAAATTTGATAAATATCAAATACTGGACAATATTACATTAGTTGATGACTGATTAATATAGACCTAGATAATATATGCAGCAGTTAAATGGTGTCATTTAATGACTTTAAAATTTTGTACATTATCTCTACAACAACTGAATTGGACGTGTGCAGTTTTAAGGAAAACAATGTCGGTAGTAGTAAAGTAAACGCTTAAGACAGTTAATTTATTAGGCTACTATTGACATAGATTGAAAAAAATAATAACATCTAGTGTGTGGAGGTGTACAGAATTTGACATAATCAGTAGGATCATAGTTTAACATAAGCAAATATAACTTATTTTGCAAAAATATGGTTTGTTAAATTGTATTGTACGTTATTTTTTGCACACTTGTTTATCATTCTAAAGTGGACAACCATATTTCGTTTTGTCTTAGGGGTAGAGCTCGAATTAAGAAGAATTGGATGTTAATTTACTCACCGATCATTACTGGAAGATTTATTGATTCACTGTAGACCGATGGTGAATGATTTATGGACAAACAATAACTGTTCAGACTGTTTTCTTGTAAAATCACTACATTTATAAATGACAGGATTTCATATTTTTTTGAATGTTTAATAAGGTATAAATAAACTTTGCTTAAAAAACAATGATTAAAAGTTTGACATTGATGGCTTCAAATATCTATTCTAATATCCTGGAGACGCCGATATATCCATAAGTCCTAATAAGCGATCTCAAATTAACGTGAAATCGATATTTTTCTCAATTAGTCAGTAACTTTGACATAATCAGTTACTAATTAGACAACGTCTAAATTCAAAACAACTAATCACATAATAATAACTCAGTGAATATAAACAGTTAATTTCAAGCTTACCGAAATCCATATTATATATAGTATACGTGATAAGTATATCTGAAAGACGTGTCAAATTCCCATGACTATCATCTGAGTAAAAATCAGTTTTCCGATCAGTACGTGGAACGTCTTTATCTAAGTATGTTGATATATAACAAAACAAAAAGAATAGGTATTAGTTGTGTCAAGAAAAACAAAGTGTATTGTACACAAAAAATAAATTAGGACAAATACAGTCAACAATAAATACCAAAACATACTTCAAAGAAGAATTGTTCTTAATAATCAATTGAAGTGGTTTTATAACACTTAAATAAGTAAGTTGATAATATACGTGTAATAAACTGTATACAAATAAACATCACGTAAACAATAGTGGAATTCAATAAAACTACTCCAGTACAGTTGGAGGATAAAAGTAAAGAAAAGTTGAAGGATATTGTTAACCGGAAATGGAATATTCTGAAATTAACTCAATTGAATAAGAAGCAAATGTCAGAAATCTAAGCCTCGTTAAATACACAAATAAAAGCTCTGTCCTAACTCTTAAAGGGAAATCAACACAATAAAGGTCAGATATCTATGGGATGACATATGAAGAATGAAGCATGGAATTAATAGATAATAGCTTCGTTTGTATAAAGTATACTGAATCTAATTCTGACATGATATATACTCTAAATGATAAAGGATTACAATGATCTTTCCATCAACTTATTTGAAATATCATAGTAGGCATAGATCACGTTACGATGGCACAACCATGTCTAACACTGAAGTATATCTTTAAGAAACCAGTTGAGTTAGGATATAGAGTGCTATTGTGCTTTAAATTATTCGGAAATACCAAACAACAAAAGGAAGTTGCCTAAAGAACTAACGGTTAGTGAAAAATATCAAGAGGAAGATACTCTATGAAAGAAAGTGAAGAAGAAAAGAATGGATGTTGAGATCATAGTAAAATGAGAGATTGAACATAATGCATTTGTGCAGAGGGGTTAGGCACGAATTGATGGATTGCGGCGTCCGAGGTAAGTAAGCTTTTAATTTGCACTCCGTATGGTCCTTTGTATGACTATAGAAAAGGATTCTAACGGAGTGACGTGACCAGCACTTACGAAATGCCCTTGAATCGAATCGCTAGCTGACTTCCGTGATCCTTTTGAAAGCCACGCGGCGTAATGCTCATAAATTCATTTCTAAAGAGCTAACTTTGTGTTTCAAAAGAGCAAGTAAACTTAAATATGAACATTGATATGGCCTAAAGCACGAGGTTGTCCTTCATACATTCACCAAAATCCGAATGAAGAAGGTAATGTTCAGAATGCTTTCTTCAAGGATCTAGAAGATTTGTTTTTATCTAATAATTGATCGAGTTTACCGCACAATCCTCCAACCAAATATTTTGGGCCTACTAACATGGTTCAGTCCAATGGTCAATGAGTTTATAGACTGGTTCTACATCTTGATTTGTATATACCTTTCTCCAAACTTAATCTTAAAACAGCCAGCATTGCTCATACAGATAAGTAGGTAGTGAATAGGCATACGTAATCGTTAAAACGTGTTTGCCTGAGTGCCCTGTTTATATATGACGTGATAATGCCCGCCAATTAGAGGGCAGTGAATTATCGATCGGATGAAATACGAAACGCGTACGAGCAGTCTAGAGCACTTGTCGGTCCTGCTATCTGCCTAGCCCAGCCAGTTAAGTTCAGAACACCAAAAAGAGCCTCTGCAATATGAATCATTATTCTCAAGCATACTGGGTTTATATATCAAGCAGACTGACCACATCGTACCATAAAATAGAAAATAACATTTGTACAAGATCTAGCCAAATGTGGCTATGAATAGGGGGAACAGTAATTAATAGACTGGGTATAACTCAGGATTGGTGAATCGTATAGTAGTAGTCTATGGGTCAAAATAAAGCTTATAATAAAAGGAACATGAATATGAATAGTTTAGTCACTTAACAATTATACAATAGGAAATATACACATCATATTGGTCCATAAATAGTTCTCAAAAGTTACCATTCACAATTCACTTTGGGATATAACAGTAATACATGCCTCAAGCAAGTCAGTCAACGAAAATTCTCAACTTCGTCAACCGGTTTAGCATCTTTGTTTAGTAAACTTAAGCTGGGCACTGCTCACTACGTTGGTTTATCAAACGCTTGCAATCTTTCGAAGATATCTATTGTAAAATGCTTAAAGACCACCCAAGTTGTCTAAGAGCTATAAAATAATGCCGCGAGAAAGAATTGGAAGCAATTAGGACCGTTAAGCAATATACTTGCTCTTTAGTTTATAGGGGGAAATGTCACTTGCGCCATATGTGACTTAAGTTGATAAAAGTCTGGTGAGATTTCTAAATTCATGCAGACATAGACTAATCAGAGCTGGTGCGACTCCAAAGGTCAGCGTATTAGTCATCACACTAAACCACTTCACTCCCCATGATCAGTTTAGGGTTTAAAGAAGACCAGTACTGAGGTAACGTTTTGCATTTAGGAGTGGAACATATCCTAATCAAGCTCAAATTAATAATAAGAGCGTCTAGACTTAACTAAAGCATATATTTGTTATTTCATAATAATGGAAATAAATTGTGACAGTTTATGAAATTCACAGGAACTATTCGGACGCACAGACATCTGAGGAATATCATCCTATCGATGGTGATCGAATTAAGTTTTGATGAATTGGCTTCCAGTTGCTTTCAACTACCCAGTTTCAACGAGATATCATCCCTGTTTTAATTTAAAATAGTTGATAGATGATCAAGATCTCAGCCTGAATCCTTGCAAATAGTCTTAGATACATTTTTTGCCAGATAACGGACCATCTACATCACATTTATTCGCATGCCTATTAGGACTGTATTATTAAAATGATTAGGAATATAATCAGCACTTGACGAGAAGTGACATGTTCGATTCATTCAACAATCAACAAAACATGTTGTGTAGGCAGTTTCGTTTATTGAAAAGTTATCAATTAAAGGGAATATACCTACTGCGACTAACTGATTTCAATGGTTTAGTCTTTTTAACTTCATCTTTTTATCATTATAATAAAGATATTAATTAGACATGAATCATATTTCTTAACACACACTCATACTTTTTAACAACATTCAAAGGAAACAGCATAAAACAATGGCTACTGTTAAAAAAAGAAATAACTCCGCCTGTAGCTCCTCTGGGGGCTACTGCCGGTCCCAAGCCCGGGTAAAGGAGGAGGGTTGGGCATGGGGTTAGCGACCCCATCCCGTAGAAAACCAACTCGCTAAAAAACGCTAACCAGAAAAAATTACTCAAACCATTTAAACTCTGCCATGGGAGTAGAAGGAATAAGAATCACCATCACAAGGAATGGATTACTGTTGATATACTGGATAAGATTCAAGAAAGGAGAATTAAGAAGACAGCAATCAATATCAGCTGAACAAGAGCAGAAAAAGCCAAGGCACAAGCTGAATACACAGAAGTAAACAAGCAAGTGAAGAGGAGCGTCAGAACCGATGAACGTAAACACGTGGAAGATTTAGCAATGACAGCGGAAAAGGCTGCAAGAGAGGGAACATTTCCAAGAACTCTTGAATCGACCAGCTCCACTGAACCCACCCAACATCGGAGCAGCACCCACAGACCTCCCAATCGATGTTGGCCCACCAACAATTGAAGAGATCAGCATGGCCACCAGACAAATCAAGAGCGGCAAAGCAGCGGGACCAGACAACATCCCGGCAGAGGCACTGAAAGCAGATGTAGCAGCAACTGCAAAGATACTCCACATTCTCTCCAGTAAGATTTGGGATGAAGAACAAGTACCAATAGACTGGAAAGAAGGACTTCTGATCAAGATACCAAAGAAAGGCGATCTCAGCAAGTCCGATAACTACAGGGGCATCACTCTTCTCTCAATACCAGGAAAAGTCTTCAACAGAATATTGTTAAACAGAGTGAAGGCTTCCGTAGACGCCCAACTTCGAGATCAACAAGCTGGATTTTGTAAGGATAGATCGTGTACAGACCGAATCGCAACTCTACGTATCATTGTGGAACAATCAATCGAATGGAATTCATCACTCTACATCAACTTCATTGACTACGAGAAGGCATTTGATAGCGTGGACAGGACGACACTATGGAGGCTTCTTCGACACTACGGCGTGCCTGAGAAGATAGTCAATATCATACGGAACTCCTATGATGGACTAAACTACCAAATCGTCCACGGAGGACAACTCATTCGAGGCAAAGACCGGTGTTAGGCAAGGTTGCTTATTCTCACCCTTTCTCTTTCTCCTAGTGATCGACTGGATCATGAAGACGTCAACATCTGGAGGAAATCACGGGATACAGTGGACAGCTAGGATGCAGCTGGACGATTTAGACTTCACAGATGATCTGGCTCTCCTATCACACACGCAACAACAAATTCAGGAGAAGACGACCAATGTAACAGCAACCTCAGCAGCAGTAGGTCTCAATATACACAAAGGGAAAAACAAGACTCTCCGATACAATACAACATACACCAATCGTATCACACCTGACGGAGAAGCTTTGCAGGATTTGAAAACCTTCACATATCTGGGCAGCATCATTGATGAACACGGTGGATCAGATGCAGATGTGAAGACGTGGATCGGCAAAGCAAGAACAATGCATTTACAACTGAAGAACATCTGGAACTCAAAACAATTGTCAACCAACACCAAGGTTAGAATTTTCAATACAAATGTCAAGACAGTTCTACTGTATGGGGCGGAGACGTGGAGAACTACGAAAGCCATTATCCAGAAGATACAAGTGTTCATCAACAGCTGTCTACGCAAGATACTTCGGATCAGATGGCCAGACACTATCAGCAACAAGTTACTGTGGGAGAGAACAAACCAGATTCCATCAAGCGGAGGAAGAAATCAGGAAGAAGCGCTGGAAGTGGATTGGGCACACCTTGAGGAAATCACCCAATTGCGTCACAAGACAATCCCTCACATGGAATTCTGAAGGCCAAAGGAGAAGAGGAAGACCAAAAAACACATTACGCCGAGAAATAGAGACAGACATGAGAAGAATGAACAAAAAATGGATAGAACTAGAAAAGAAGGCCCAGGACAGAGTGGGTTGGAGAAAGCTGGTCGGCGGCCTATGCTCCATTGGGAGTAACAGGCGTAAGTAAGTAAGTAAGTAAGTAAGTAAAAAAAGAAATGAACGGTAGTGAAATGTCAAATTTTTGCTAGTTATATTCCGAAAATTCTCATATAATTTATGATGAATGGTCACTTAAGATTGTTGAGCAATGTAAGGAGACGTCATATGCATAGGATAAATCAAGTAATATCTAAAAATAATTAATTTTCACCAAGGAAAGCGAAACATTTGTTTGCTTGATAAACATCACAATCGGAAAATGAAGTTATTACGTTCTTTAGATGAACGAAAGAAAATAACAATGAGGGACTTACCAATAAAACATTTACGATCACGAAACAATCCAAACCTAGCTTCTCGATCAGGGGACATTGACTTCCAAAATGTCTTCAAGATGTGATATTCACGACTGAAAAAAAATAGAAACGTAAAACGCTGGAGAATGTAGTTTATTGTATAATGAAGTAAGGATTTATGAGGAATATAACTATAGGAAAGAAACATTTAGAGTTTAACTCATTGAGTAATAACCATAATTATAAGACAGAAAAAAAAATTAAGGAAATAAGTTATCTGGACTTGTCTATTTTGATTACAAAGCCAGTTGAATGTTAATGCTTGACACTCTCTAAGTATAAAGGTCAAGTTTAAGTCTTCTGATTGTCATGGTTTCCATATAGGTCACATACGGAACAATTTTACTTCTAAAATTCAGTTTCACTTGTATGACGAGCTAAGCACAAAACGAAATAGGCTTCGAGTATTTTAATCACCACTGTTATCCGAAAGACAATGCCAGAGAGTCATCCATTAGGCGATGCAAATCATTGTGTGTTTAAGGAATGTTCTACATACTTTTAGATGAAGGTTTAACTTGGTAATTTCAAATAAACCTATGATAGGGTAGATTGTTAGTAATAAAATAATGACACAGTTCTGATCTCTCAACGAGTAAAAATTGAATTCCTGACGTTCTATGGCTCAGTATAAGTCACTTCTTCAGAGAACACAAAAATAGTTGAATAAATAGTACAAAGGAACGAAGCAATATATTTGACATAACCGAAACACGGATCTGATAAAGTTAATGCTGAGTCATTGTGGCCAAGGTAATGTGAGACATGCTGGTGTATTTATGTGTACATTAGTGGGTATTACCCAAAACTTGTCTTGATTCAGTTATTTATTTATTCTATGAAGAAGCAAATTACACTGAGCTGTGAAACGTCAGATATCCAATTTTCCACACATTTGGATATTGAAAATACATCATTATTGACTGAAGGGTTTTGCATTTTTCAATTATTAGTATCCAGGACTCAGTTGACTCGTTTGTTATGCCATATGGGCCTCCTAGAACGGATGTTCCAACAATCCTTGTATTTAAAACGTTATAATATTTTGAAAAAGTGACGACTCTCATGACGCAATTGTTTACTGGGTAACATACGCTGAAGTTTTGTGGTAATGGGTTTCACATACAAAATCCAATGACAGCGTTCATACCGAAATGCTATTGGATTTAGATAGGGAATCGCAGACACGATGAATTACGTTTAGTGCCACTGTATAAAAAAACGATCATTTTGTAAACAGAAAATACTGAAACTAATCAATTAAATGCTGAACACATCTTAACTAGTAATTCGTTTTTGTACTGTTTGTTTGAATCTTCCCACTGATGTTAAAAACTGAAATTGATCAGTCTCTTATTGAAATATATGCATCCTGTGAGGGTTCCCTCCATATTGTCTTAAGTTGCAAGCATTATAAGCAGAGGTGGACGGTGGCTAGCATTAGAATCCAGGACGCGCGTCTTGTCTTATTTGGGACTTGTCAGCTGGATGTGTCTGCATCCTAGAGTTGATGTTCACTCCGGAACTTGAGCCCAGTACCATCCGCTTCAACGCCTTCGAGTTATTCACTTAGCTACTGAGTTTAGATAGTCGCTAGCTTGTGTAATGGAGTGAAGTTTAATTTATTTTGTATTGGTTATTTGAATCTTCCCACCGTTCTTTAGGGATGCAATTAACCAGTCTCGTTTTGGTATATGTGGGTCTTGTGAGGATTGCCTTGACATTACCATCAAGTCAAAAGCATTTTAAGCAGAGAACAAACGTGTGTCCTGGTCTCCAGTGCTAGCCACTATCTCTGCTTAAATCATATTATAACCAATGGAAAATGTTAGTATCGAAGACAAATGACTGGTTGGACTAATATTAAAGCACATCTAAAAAAATTAAACCTTTAAGGAAAGATTATACAAAAGTTATTGCTTCATGCAAGTTGAGAACTGATGATCAAAAGGAAAAGTCAACGAGGTAAGTATATATATATATATCTTGAAAGTTAACAATAACAATCTCCACTTGTTTTAAGTCGTACATTTAAAGATTTCTTTTCTTATTATAATTTCCAAATCAAAGAAAGCCAGTGGTATTTATTATATTAGTAAATAAACTTAGTTTTATGAAATCAATAAGAATTAATTGACTAAAAAAGCAAAAGAACAGGAAATTTGATCATCATCATTAAACAATAATGGACAGCTGGAAACTTAGTTTTTATTCTGTAAACAAATGTTTATTAGTTGATGGAGCCTTTAATGACATGTATTACAGTGAGAATATAATTTAAAGAAGAAGAAACTTAGGTAAATAAACATTCAGGGTTATTGAAGTTGGGCAGTGACTAGTAGTGGAATACAGAAGATATATTACATTCTATTTGAAACTCAGATAATTAAATTGGACTGTTAATGATCACACAGACTCGAAACCATTACATTTTATCTTACCACTGAGCTACAGAGACAGAGTGGTCAATTGCAAATCTTGACATCAATAATAATGCACACCGCTATGATCTTCTTAATTGTTTGTACTTTACGCAATTTTAATTTGAAGGCTATACATTGAGAGGAGCACGAATATTATTACTGTTTGATCCTTACGACTTTATGAAGATATTAGCAAGAAAAAATAGATTACTACTTGCGTAACGCTATATGTTACCAATACTATTGAAAGCTATGTATGACTGGTGTTTTAATACAGTTTATAACACTATAACACATTATTTAGATTTGTTTTGATGACTTATATTTGATTTTCAAATTTTGCTAGTACAAAATTGTCCAAAACAAATGAACGAGAAACACATCCAATGAGCAAACATTGACTAAAGTGTAAGTGTAACTGCTGTTAATCTATGCATGTTAAAATACATAATTAGTAAAGTAGTGATAAATATCTGAGATGGTAAACTATAATGTGGGGATTCTTAGAATCAAAAAAATAAAGATTTGAAGAATGAAAGCGTAATGTTAATATTAATAAATAGCTAAACAGCCTATAAATTTGGTCTACAATCACCCTATTTTACCTTCAATTTACTATATTACAAAATCTGACTGAGTAGTTGATTTATTTCATTGATGTATATATTTATATTTCAATTGCTTAATTGGGCTACTAGAGTGGAAATATTTTCAACCATTGTGCATGCAAATAAATGATAACCTGAATTACAGTTACGTTTATTCTGACGCATAACATGAGTTGTTGTATAAGTGACTAAGACCTTCAGACTAACGAGAAAATGCATACTAGTCAGTGACCAATAGATACAAAGTGTGGATTTCCTAAGAAATTCGTACACTTATCACGAGAACAGTGATAAATTTGGTGATGGTTTCACTCTTTTTAAAGAGCTGTGGAGAATAGTGGATAAAGAAAGATTGTGCGATAGTATTTTATCACTAATTCTGTTAAATCCCTTATCTCTAAAAACCATCGATATTTACCTCCCGTGAAGAGATGATAAATCCACTTTGTTTTGTGATGAGATGTCCATGACTAAATACCAAAGCCTGGAGAAAGATGAACAGATTTTATCAGTATGTCGGGTTACAGATCTGTACTAATGGATAATCAATGTTGAAACATAGGTAGGGCTTCAATCAAGAGAGTTGAGTTTGATGGTAATGATAATAAAAGTTTTGTAAAAAAGGCCTATTTTATTTTTAAATTTATTTATTTATTTAAACACATAAATATTGATACAAAAAAGCGGCAGATACATATGCGCCACACTTCATTTGATTTGTGTAGGGATTGTGATACTGCCCGGGTGCCCAAACTGAAGCAGATGGTTTTCTTAGGAGACCACACCCGGAGCCTTTGACCTAAAGATCTGGTCCACAAGGCAGTGGAGCATCGTGAGGAGATGCAGTCTCATGTTATCTGGTGACCAACGATCGATTCGTACTCCATTTGTCCCCTCAGGATTCTGGAGTCCATGTGTACCATTGGTTTGGAATCAGGGTTTTCCAACTCCCCTAGGTGGACTTTCCGTGTCCACCAATCCGGTTAAAGCCCCGGACATTCGCTTTTCGTCCACTCAATTTCGTAAACAACACCCCCGCTACGAGAAGGCGGTGAGTATGACTTCCCTGACAGAGGCTATATACGCGTGGTCATGTGAGAGCATTTCGAGAGGGAGAGCGGACTCTCCCCACTCTCGGCCGTAGCAGGGCATTCGGGGATCAAAGTCAAAGCATAGATATTACATTAAAACATGACACATTCGAAGTTGTCATTGATAGTTTGTATGAATTGTTTCAACAAACTATAATCTTCCCACACGTATCTCATGACAGGTAAAAAGAAATCAATGTTTGAAAATTTCAAGATAAATAATTAATTACTGTGGAGCTATATATATTGCCTGTTTGATGACCGAATCTTCTTATTAATGACCTTTTCTTACCATATTTGGTTGGCAACGAAACAGAATTTAGTATTCATAAATAATGATGTGAACCTTTTGTCAATAAGTGCATATATTTTAGTCCTACAAGAAATTACTCACTTACGTTACATAATAAAATACTTTTAATATTATTTAAAACTAGCAAACCTTTTTTCAGCTTTTAGTCTTTCATTTTCTTCTGCTGTATAAGTCCATTGATAATAACCGAGTAAATACTTCCATACTATTGGTTTTAAATCATTTTCAATACCCTGCATGAAATAATAATAACAATGGTAATTATGCGAAACAAGAAGGAAAATGACGATAAATATACCCAATAAAGTAGAAAAAATAATCATAGTCGCTTTAGTTAATACTCATTTATTGTTAAACACAGTATTACATAACTAGTCTAGGTGGTTGGGACACGTAATACGTATGTCCAATCTCAGCACGGATTCAAAAAGCTCGTTTGACTTTTGCCAACTTACGTCACCTATGGCGAAGACGAGATATCCGTCTATCAATTAAGCTTCTGCTATGCGAATCATTTATTTCAAGCATACTCGGTTTACATACCAGACAGACAGACCGCATCATATCATAAAATAGAAAATAATATTTATACAAGATCAAACCAGATGTGGCTGTGAACGTGGGATACAGTAATCAATAAACTGAACATAATTTGGGGACAGTAAATCGTACAGTAATAATTCATAGGTCAAAATGAAGCTTATAATAAGATGAATATAGATACACACAATCTGATTACTCAATAGTTAAACAATAAGAATATATATATACATAGAGACTGACCAGTTGCAGTCCTAACACATCGATGGGAAGATTCAAACAAACAATACTAAGTGAATTTATATATTAATAGTTCATTAATAGGTCCTGGAAGTTACCCGTACTTATGTCTTCACCAGGATATAACAGTATTCTAACATATTTCCTTCTATAAACTGGTTTATGGTATCAGAGACACACTTAGTTTCTTATAACATAGTCATTTTTATTGGCTACCTAATTATCTAGAGTCAAAATAGTATGAACTTTGTGGGAATCTATACTTTTGACGAGTTACATCTTCAATCGATTAACTTTTCATGAGCATTTTACAATCAAATAAGATTTAACATTTTCTTGATAGGAATAATCATGATGATAGTTGATAACCCTAATCAGGCATACATTTTCATTCATTTTTTTTGAAACAAAAAATAATAAAAATGATCTTGATTCCATCAGATAGAACGTTAATATATTTGATCGAAACCAAAAGTTTTTTTTACTATTAACGGAAAGTAAAATATTTTATTCTATTGAAAATAAATTACCGATCATATGATATAATACCATCAATAAATGAGTAGTGACAACAGTATACTTATTAACAATATCAACATAATGGTGAAAGTTAAGAGATTAATTTCGATAAAAATCAATTTCAAGGAGATCATTAGTAATGATTGGGAAGAGAAATGTTTGAAACTTGGGTAGTTATATTTTAATCGGTTAAGTTTTATGTTTTTAAACAGCTGTTTTATGGTGCTTTTTAAGTTGTCCTTAATAATAGGTTTGTTTTTGGACTTAATAACTGTTATATCCCGACAAGAATAATGAATAGTAACTGTTGGGATTTATTTATGGACTAATTACTTACTTACGTCTGTTACCCCCAATGGAGCATAGGCCGCCGACCAGCATTCTCCAACCCACTCTAATACTATACGTATATTCTTAATGCATAGCTACTGAGTAACTAGTTTGTGTATATTCATATCTCTCATATTATGAGCTTTATTTTGACCTACAGACTATTATTATGCGATTTCCCATCGTTATTTCTAGTTTATTAATTACAGTTTCTCTCAATTACAGCCACTTTTTGGCTTGATCTTGTACAAATGTTATTTCCTACTTTATGGTGTGATGTGGTCTGTTACAAAGACATTAAAAATAGGGTGAGAAATTGATAAGCAACAAACCAATAAAAACGTTTTGCCTCTTGTCACAGTAAATAAAGACAGTTCCTGTAGGTATTTTCACCACAAAAATGAAACGAAAATCCGAATTTACAGAATAAATCAAATAAGTGTTATTTTAGGGGATTTAAAGTCTTCAGTAAATATAACTAACTTACGCCATTGAATATTATTTCGCGTAAATTTTCAGGTCGATTTACACGACCTTCTGGATCCAGTGACCTTTTCCATTGGGTCATATTCAGTGGAAGGGAACGCTGAACAGTGGGCATTGGTGGAAGGGAAATAGGATTGGGTCTCTAGAAAAACAAGTAAAATAAAAATAATTTGTACTCACCTTTAACAAGTTTGATATTTGAAAGTCTAGCATTTTAACAAATAAAATCTCATAAATGTAAACTAAGACTTCCCTATTTCGCTTACATTACCATTGTTAATAATAGCAATAATAATAATAATAAATCGTTGAAGCCAATTAGCAGAAAACCTCTCGTAGTGGTATTACATATTTTTCGATAAGTATTTTTACCATGTATGGACGCTATTAGAGTATAATACACTACGCAAAAAATATGATTATTAACCACGTATAAATAGCAACATGTGTATAGCACTATGGTTCATTAGTCTATTGATTCGGCTTTTAACCATTGGATAGAGGACTCTTGTCCTATTTCATCAACCTTAGAATAGTTAAGTTATTTTTCGTGAATAACAAGTGTGGGCTTCAGCCCCGTCTCCAAGTTACTACGTTCGAAGAGATTACGAGATCACTGAAATCGGCGAACGGAAAGAAGACTCAGTGACATAATGACGAGATAACTATTCCGATGCGGGCCATCCCCGTCGCCAATTGTTATATCTGGTAGTCGCTAATTGTTATGTTGGAATCGTTTGTCACTTGTACTTGTAAAACGAGGAACAACTGCAATTCCCACGATGCGAAAGTAAGGATACAAAGGTTGGCACAAGTGAAGATCTATTACCCCCAAAACACGATGACGACCGTAGTCGAAAATATACTCATCTATATGTCGATTTGCACACTCATTTTGATCAATGGTTAGGATGAAATCACATATATGAAAAATAACAAATAAGTGTTATACCGAACAAATTACCATACTGGAAGAACAAAACAAATACTACATTGAGTAATTATGACAGTAATGTTGGACAGAAATCACAATGAGTAAAAGAATGCAATTTTACTTTTTAATCCCATCATATCACAAACAGATAGTTATTTAGTTAAAACACTTACTTAATTGTTTTGAAATCATAAATGCTATGATTTTAACACTTCTTCAAAGATAGTAGGACGTACTTTTATGCGATGTCAGACCTTCAATGTGTTTATTCCGGATAATTTACACAGAAATAGAGATTTTATAAAATTTGGGACGATTATTTACGAATTCAACTATAAACTTGGGATTTATTGAGTGGTAATACAACAAAATAACGATGAACATTTTTAATTAATAAGTAAGCAACTAATAAATTTTTTAAAGCAACGGTGAATGAAGTAACTGAGAACACAAGTTTACATTGAACTCAGGAGAAGTAATTATTCTTCGAAATCACTTTTCTAACATTATATCATTAGCGAAGACAACCGATTGGTTAAAATTACCGAGTACGTTACAAAAATATAGTTAAACTATACAAAAATAAATATGGAAATTCATTATCAAACAAAATCAGTTGATATTACCTCTAAGGAACAGTAGTTTACTTTATTTGCAAATAAAAAAGGAGAAAAATCTATGAATGAAATAAAGCAAAACTTAAAC
Source organism: Schistosoma mansoni (assembly GCF_000237925.1). Classification (NCBI taxonomy): domain Eukaryota; kingdom Metazoa; phylum Platyhelminthes; class Trematoda; order Strigeidida; family Schistosomatidae; genus Schistosoma; species Schistosoma mansoni. Next base: position 388,680 of record NW_017386035.1, on the reverse strand, counting down.
TAACTCGTTCAACAACAGCAAATCCCCCTTCATCGTCGGTAGTTCTTAAACGTGCAGCCTCGATTTTCTGTAGATCTTCTGCAATACATTTTGCAAAATACTCTTCAGATGAACCGTTATTTGGTGCTATATTTTCATCGATTAAATTAGGTGACAATATAGTACTGACAATTGAGTTGACATGTATTCCAATATTTCTTAATGAAGCACCTAACTGGCCGGAAAAAGGGGACCCGACCAGCCCTGCCCCTCCCACTCTTGCTGAACTGAAATGACGTTTGTTTTGTACAAAACTGATGATATAATGCAGATATATTTTGGTTTAATGAAAACATAAACAAACATACATGAAAGAAGTAAACAGAATTCACTGCTGTCTAACATCTTTTTAAATGCTAGCAATTTACTCAAGCTAACGATTTTCAGGATTTGATTAAACTAAATATATTATTCATCAACAATCAGTATTGTTTAGGTAATTACTGAAAAATAAGAAGCCGTGTAGCTGGCATTTGCATGCTACATTGTTACAAACAAATATACCCACCTCGGTTATGCAATATGTGCCCATTATATCTTAATATCGGAGTAGAAACCTTTAAATTTTGATGGATAGTACGACTGACAGTATTTTTTCCGCTTATTTTTTGAACTCAAAACCGAAATTTTCAGGTTAATCTGGGGTGAAATTTAGAGTACAAATTAACAAAAACTCTTAAATTAAGACAGAGAAATGTTGCAAGTCAACACTTAATTTCGAACTGTGATTCAAAATCATTTCAGATTGAAAGTAATTATATTTTACTTTGAATATGAATTATACACAATAATTACGTATAGAAAACTTTTGATGAATCAAATAACAATTTCATTAAACTTACGGATCAGGAAGATGGTAATTAGAAGCAAAATTATATTGTGGACGAGGTCTGATAATGTACCGATTCTCATCGTCATGACATCTAAATTAATGAACAACAATAACAACCAGTCGATAAACAAAGCAATCATTCATATGCCCAAACAATAAAACGATTAATTCAAAACAAAGTATAGAAGATATTACAGAAAAATTTAAATTTCAAGTAAACACGGAGTACGTTAAAACTGTTTTAATGATTTAAGCAACCTAACATATTTACAGAATCTATGGTTTACAGACAACTGGATGAGTTTGTAGGTTATTCGTTACAAATGTAAGTAACGCACGATCTAGCACAGACATGTCAGTTTTAGATTCATACAACAAGAGACAATCAGCAGGATAATGAGCTAAGACAGAAAATATTGATTTTAGCAGTAGTGCGGACAAAAATAAAAGGATGAACGGTCAAAAGGAGAAAGTGGAAACAAGGAATGAAAAGAATGAGATAATACAGTAATTAAGTTACAAGAAAATAAAGAAATGCATCTAAAAAAACGAGACAGATTTATAGCCATATTACCTGACATCGTCAACCATGCATTTTGATTAATCGGTAAACTCTAATCAAGTCAGCGTCTCACAACACATCTTGCATTAATGATCAATGATTAGTGTGAAGTGATGTTTTAGTAGTTGTGGTATCCAATTGTTAGAGCCTTGATTATGAATTAGAATGCCATCTAGTCAGTCAGGTAGTAGTAGTTATACTAAGTTAGACACAAAACATTTGCAGTAGAGATGAGTACATGTATGATTATTACCACGGCTATATGTCTCGGTCAAACCAACCGTACACTCCTGCAACCACAATCAACACTAACCAGAAACAATGGCAGCTCGCCATGAGTAATACACGTTTCAACCAGGTCAACAGAAATATGTTGACAGTTTCATCAACAGCTTTATCATCTTTACTTGGCGATTAACCATCTAACATCACCCGACGGTCTCACCAGACACGTACAATGGTCCGAAGACAATCATGGTCAAATAACTATATACTACACACGTTTTCCACCTTACAAGCCCATGTTTGGAATTCTCAAGATAATACAGATTACAAAAGTAACAAATGTCGCCATACATATTTTCTAAGTTGATAGGCTGATAAAACTACCTAATAAACTTGAAAACAGTTCCCTGCAGAATAAATAATATATTTGTAATACTCATTGGGATGTTACAAACATATTATTTATTTATAACAATCTACCCAATGCTCAATTTATTCGAAATTATCAATTCAAACCTTGGTAATGATTCCTATAAGTTCCCTGTAGAGTTGAAAATTAGGTTTGCTTGGATAGCCGCGATCCGCAAGGCTAGATAAAGGAACAATATTGATAATACTTAGTTATCTTGGACAAGCTAACTGTTGGTAATTTCAGGAGGAAAGTGCTGAATGGCGTGAAATTAGAAGACTAGACACCAACAAATGCAAATAGATATATAACTGGGTGAGCATCTCAGTGTACTAAAATAGTTAGGATTAGCTGGAAATGCTTACATATTTACATACATAGATGATAAATTCTTTAAGATGAAATAGGAGAGCTTTTCGCCATGAAAACTCCTACATAGCTAGTAATGAGAGAAGACTGTATGGTTGTCGGCCTTCTATAGTCTGGACAGCTAGATGGTTAAATTACTACATTACAAGTATTTGGACAGTAAAATCACAAAAACATCACCAGTGAACAACGTTTTCCGGTTCCCAAGCAGGGTTTATAATCTGAGGGCCCGATGAACATCATTTAAGAGTTTGTATAACAAGGTTTTATCGGCTATATTAAGAATGGTTCGATTGTATTCAAAACCCAGCGACCAAAGATATGAATTGTGAAAACTTATTAATCAATACGTGAAAAGTACCTTGGTAAGAATTAAAATGTTTTAGGTATTATAAGATTTGGCTGTCTGCCATTCAATTTGTTTGGGCATGAGCCGCACTTTATTCCTTTTCCTAAGACCTGGGTATAAAATCAAATCAACGGATTTTTGTTGAGTTTTCCTGGTTGGTTCTTAGCTGACTTCTAACAAAGATGAACTAAACATCGCTTTGTACTGACAGAAATACCAAAATCGATACAACGATCAACGCGACCAAGTTAGAAATGCGCTTCCTTAAACAATTCAACTGAAAATGTATAGTGAAACTGACTAGTCAGTCAGTCAGCTACAAAGTACGACCAGGCACATATATGCATCGGTCCACGTTGCCACACCTCATTAGCACAACAAGATGAACACCGACTTCATAGTAGTTAATTTAGTGGTGGTAATAAATAAAAGAAAGATTGTGTATAAGATATAGAACAGGAAGAAAGAAGTAGTTGGTAGGAAGAGCAATTTTAATCTCACGGTTTAAGGGAAGACAAAGAGTGTATACACCTACGCCATTGTGATCGACTCTCAGCCATGTCACACAAAGTCTGCAACCATTGATTACGATAGTCACGCGGACCCCAACCAAGTAGCATGCATCTACCATCATGGCTCAGACTAGAAGTAAGTGAATTCAAGCTCTGATGCCACGTTTTGGTTTGGCCGCCCCTAACTCTCTTCCAACCATCCCCAATACTAGTCAGCATATCGCGTCGTGGTAATCGGTGTTCAGGCATACGTAACACGTGGCCCAACCATCTCAGTCGATGAAGATTCATGACCTCATCAACTGATTTACCATCATTCCCTAATACTTTGCGTCTAATCTCACTATTACTTACCCGGTGATCCCAGCAGATGCAAGCAATATTTCTAAGGCATTTGTGGTCAAATACTAGTAGTTTACAAGTGTCTTCTACCCTTAATGACCACGTTTCACAGCCGTAAAGTAGAATAGAACAAACTGCTGCGCAGTATACTCATCTTTCTACTGATAGATGGATACCTCTACTTCGTCATAAGTGACGTGAGTTGGCAAAAGCCAGACGAGCTTTCTGAATCCGTGCATAGGTTTCGTCGAACACCAACACATTAGGACTGATCAGACTTTCAAGATAAGTGAAGTTGTAGACGCGTTAGACTACTTCACTCTCTATCCTTAGTTTAGGTGTTGTGTTGATGCAGGCCAGTCCTGAAGCAACAATGCGCATTCGGACGGGGAGAAACGCATCTCAAACATCCTGTCATTGTTGCTCAGTGCGACCAAAACACTCCGCATTTTATCACCGTCTTCACCAAACAAGACCATGTCATCTGCGTTATCTAAGTCAATAAGTGGACCTCCTGGTAGATCAATCCCAAAAACTTTAGACTACGTGAAAGTCCTTTCCAGCAGTAGGTATATGGTGAAATTAAAGAAGATAGTGGACAGCCTTGCCGAACACCACTTGAGGATGCAAAATCAGATGACAGTTCGCTATAAGCTCTCACTCGACTAGTAGTATTCGAGTAAAGAGCCTTCACAAGGTTTATGTGCTTCTGAGGTACACCTTTCAATGACAGACACTGTCACAGGACCTTTCGGTCTACAGAGTCAAACGCTGCTTTCAAGTCAAGAAAAACTATTATTGTCTGACGCCGATAAGCATGCCTGTGCTATAAAACCAGACGAATAGTGAATATGCGGTAAATACAGTCACAACCAGGTCTGAAGCCAGCCTGATTTTCTCGTGTTTGCAGTTCATGAGTCTTAGTTAGGCGTCCGATAATTATTGAGGCAAGTATTTTAGATGCTATGTTAGTCAAACTAATCCCTCTATGGTTATTACAGGATGATTTTGACAATCAGTGATTGTGACCAGTCAGATGGGATTACATATAACTCTCAGATTTTAGCTAAAATATTAGTCAACCCAATCGCTAAAATTGGACTATCATCTGTAGCCAATCCATCTGGATCAGCTGCTCTTCCTCGTTTCAGATTAGCTACAGATTTTTGAACTTCAGTTAGTGTCAAGGGACCTAATTCAATGTTTTATTCAGGTTTTCTGGGTATGGTGGGTAGCTGTACAGTAGTTGAAGGCCAGCTGAACTGCTCTTTAAAGTGTTCCTCCCGTAGTTCTATACATCTGGGCTGAGAGCAGATAAGTGTCATCTTTTTCTGAGATAGTCTCACTTACACTTGAATTCTTAATTCCAGTTTCTTTTATTCGTCTGAAGAGTTGCCTGGTGTTGCCTACAGCCACTGTCTTTTCCATCTCTTTCGCTTTCGTTGCCCACCACTGCTCACGATCGTACTGTAAACTTTTGGTTAACCTAGATTTTCTCTCTTCATCGTGTTTCGAGCCTGATTGGATAAGTCTACGAGAGTCTATCAGTGTAATAGATGTAGGAGAAATCTACTGGTTTTTCGTGACCCTATGGTTCAAATCACTAATACATGTCACTGCTGTTTCCACAGCTGTTCGTACATCTTTCCAAACAACATCTGGGGCAGCCCCGTTTTCAGAGCTACGTAGGCGTAATTTCAGTTGTTCCTGGAATCTACTTTTGGCTTACTCGTCCCTCAGTTCAATCCTAATGGGTATTCTTAGTGTGGTTTTTCTGCATCCAGTGAGGCGCGAGCAACTACATGCTCGTATTAGAGCACGATCGGAGTCCGAATAGGCATTCCAGAACGAGAGACATTCTTTTATTGAGCCTCTCCGACGACGACTGATGGCAATATGGTCTATTTGAGTCCATCGTTGGTTTGGTGCAGGGCGTCCCATCCATGTTAGACGATATCTCTCCTTATGATTAAAATTAGTGTTTGCTAAAAACAAACGATTGTCTGAGCATAGTTGCAACAGACGATCACCATTATCGGTTCGTTGAGCCGGAATACTAAAATACCCACCTAAATGTCTTTCTGTTTGATTTAAGCTGCCTAATTGGGCATTAAAGTCACCCGCTGCGAGTACTATGTCTGAGCGCTTAGCTCCGTACTTGTTGGGACCTTACCGCCGGAGACAGATATTCGTGGGATAAGGTGAGGTGTGCATTTTTAGGGTCGACCTTTTCTGATCCCACCCCTCCTTGTGGGAAGGCAGGATCGCTGTTATGCTGGTTGTCTGAAGGAAACACCTTACTGCTGTCACACCTCTGTACAGTCAGCAGTACGACTTCGCCCTCGGACCTTGGGTTTGCTGCTTTTAGTCTTACCGTTCTTCAATCGACCTGCCTGGCATCGTAGGACCTTGAGGAACGACTGTTCCAGCCAGTATAGCTCGATTGGTTTATTACGACAAGCACGCCCGACCACCACGTCAAGGTAGCAGCAACGGTTGGGAACTGACTATTAGCAAGGTGAAATACAAATCAAGATTGTAGACTTCAATAAATAACGGAACAAGGTTTTATGACTACCAGTATAGATAAAAGATTTCAAATACACTCACCTTCTAACGTCAGCCAAACTACTCAAACTTTGCAAAAATGAACTTGAACCACCTTTACGGAACTCGAATGGGCCATAAGGTTTTTGTGATTTTAAGGATAAATACACTCCACGACAAGGAAAGCATGGGGCCTTTCGTATAACAAGAAAATCCATATCCCTAATATCGATTTCATAACCTTTTCTATCTTCTTGGGATAATGACGAGTCTATAAGGTAATCTAAATAGGAATGACAGTGAAATCTACCTTGATCATGATGGGGTACCCAGTGAATACTTACTTTTGATCCCTAACAAAAATTGTAATTATACACGAATTCCAAACTAACATGATCTGTTAAGAACAATGTTCCCTTGATTGAAATACTATCTGTCGGGCATTGGTTCGAAATATACATCAAGTAGACGTCCTCCCATTTTCTGCAATCAGTGTTTCCTGATCCGTTCTGAAAAATTACGAAACTAACCACATAAACCACACTGTAGGCAAAATGAGTTGAGAACAATTGACACTATTACTAACATGGAACAAAAGGGAGAAGAGCCTTGCAGTGTGCTATAAACTTACGTGCAATAACAAAAGTTGCCTATTTGGTTATAACAAAGGAACTTTGGAAGACAAGTTTGTCAAACACCTAAACGGACAATTTTTTGTCAAACAAACAAACAACTTTGAGTAACAAAAGCGTTTTATTGATAACGAAAACACACGAAGGGGACTGAGAAATAGTATAATTATGTAAAACTTTGCGATATGAGAGATCTCTTAAAGCGGCTTGAATGATTATTGTTGAGCTTACACAATATCTCTGTTATGACTGTACCTTATAGCTCTTTATTTCATTCACACACCGTAACTTTTATTCCATACTTGTGGTTAAATACTTTCAGAGACACTATTTGTGTTCTTTTTATGGTGGCGTAATAAAAATGATAGTACTATGAACACACGCACGTATATGCCGAGTTGTGGTAGCAATGACAGCATAGGTAGTTTCGGTTTTCTGATTAGGAAATATGGCTTTAAACTTTTGCTACCGATTTCGAATGCTAATTGGTTTTCCAAAATAGCTCACTTATTTCCACAAAAATATAAGGGTTTGAAGCCAAACATTGTCCATTTCACAACCTCGTTTACCACTCAGTTATTGACAAAATACTGACCTAGACAATGTCTATATCAATTTGTATACTTAAACACCTGCTATATCACAAAGCTTACTCCCAAGTTTCAATAGATTAAACAATATAAAAAGTGCCGGATGCATTTAGATTTCGATGAAACAGGGGAAACAAACCACGAATGCTTAGCGTAGCAGTAATAAAAGAACAAAAGAGGAAAAACGATTAGTGAAGTGATGCGTGTAATTTGGTTGAAGCTTAACATCATGTGAGGCTTACTACGAAAATCTATAGGAGTTTTGTTAAAATATGTAAATAGAAATCACCAGAATAATTATTATTAACTCGGTGGATATGTCAGTGACTATGATGAAAAGCCTTATGCACAAATGGGCACAATAATTACAGTTTATAGGATTTCCAAGGAGTGAAAAGGAACTATCAGTGATAACAGAAAGTGTATACAAAATGTAAAATTTCTATGAAAACGTTAAAACTAAAGTAGTCATATTTGTGAGTAAATACAGTTAACAATCAACTGGATACTAACTAAACTTATCCACCGAAATGGATCTTCCCGTCAGAATACCACTTACTAACGTTTGATCTTTAGGACACAATGTAGGAAAGTATGTTACATTGATGTCTCAGTTCTAAAACTGCGTTATCTGTAGTAAGAGTAAAGCCTAATTTGTGAGTCCCGTATAGGTCTCCAACACATTTTATCACTACTTAAAGCAAAATGGATTTGTAATGAAAAACAACCCTTACACGCAACTTTGGATCTATCCTAATATGCAATTCTGATGGCCTCATTCATTTGTATTAGTAATAACAAATGAAATTAAAATCCATAAGTGGGATTCCACGAATAAATTTAGGTTTCGCAGTTTTTAACTGGAGGTTGGAGACCCAACTCCACTGAATTACTAAAACCAAACAAACCCAATAATATTAAATGTTTTAACATTTAATGCCGACATATCATGATATGTCGAAATACAGAGGCGGAAGACAGAACCACATACAATTGGAAGTGCCAGGGCTGAACAAGCTAGACCAAAATAAGCCTCGTAGTTCTAATTCACACCCAAATATTCGAATATATATAGGTAGTAGAACACATATGCATATTCACGTATATTTATATATATCATCTGGACCAAAAAGCTGGTTTATATAGATCCGGTGATTCCAAGCACTACTAAAAATCAATGCTCTGGAGTCATAATGGTTCGGCAAAGAGGTTTCTCATGTTACTGTAGTGAAATAATGCTTCACATAATTACCATACGTTGATCGATTAGCAAACAAACCACGCGCGCTGGTCATCTAACCAGACTGAATCATGGCGAAGGGTTCAAACAAACTTTCACAATTTCGGTTAATAAACATCCAGACAATGAAGCAAATGATTTATAAAAACCCTATTCACTAGATGAATGAGATGAACTTCCAAAAATCCATGATTTTAATCATAGTCACTGACATATCCACAGAGTTAGTAATAATTATTCTGGTGACTTCTATTTACATATTTTAACAAAACTCCTATAGATTTTCATAGTAAGCCTCACATGATGTTAAGCTTCAACCGAATTAAACGCGCCACTCGATTTATGATTTGCCACTTTATATTATATTGTTTGATTTGTAAACGTTAACTGAAATTTTTCGATCGATATTCATATTTTGTCAATCTTTGACTGTCGACGGTTGCGCATTAAATATATGTGGGATATTTTTGTGGTGTTTACTTGGACCGATGATTCCTTAGATACTGAATGTATACATTACTCCAACTTCGTTCTCCACATGAAAACCAGAGACCTCTCATACGATGCAAAGGTTGCAATTTAATTTCAAATCTTTGGTGAACAGTCTTCGTTATTCATTATTCGTTGCCACTGTCTTAGGTTGGCTGAAGTTGGAGATGATGACTGGGTGCAACATGCTAGCATAGTAAATCGAGTGTCTGGGTGTTTCAACTTATCGGCAATGACGGAAGACCGGCTTAAGTGTCTTGTTTTTATGTGCAGCTTGCAGTTACCTGAAATTGTCAACATGTAAAACCGAAATTGTAAGTTGAATTGAACAGTGTCCAAATATAGTGCTACAAGAGGCGTCTAGTGAATATCAGAATTTGGTGAACTTAAAACATGGCACTTCTCTTGTTGAAAACAGTACCGGTCATCATATGTGCAGGTAATAAATTGCAGAAAGATTATTTGTACTTATTCAATATAGTTCAAACAAATAGCCTCCATCCTCATGCTGATTACGCGGTGAGTGGCATGACAAGAAGTTTTGCCAGATGAAAACTATTGTTGTATTAAATGTCATCGGAATGCCTATAAAGAATACAGCCACAGGAAAAGAACCCACGGTCATTCCTCGAAAACCTATTTCAGGTATTACAGATCCAGTGCGATAACTCGCGAAATATCTCATAACAGAGCGCGAATTCACTGCCGAAAAAAGTATGTAACTTTTGATATTAATAAACAACGTACTCGTTTTCAACTTTATACACCATCTGATACCATTCTGGTCATCCCAGAGATTTGGAAAAGTATCGGGATTTCCCCAGTTCATATAACAACGCAACTATCACACGATGTATCTGGTGGGAAGGTAAATATTGTTGGAGAAGTACTTTTTCTAAAGATAAAGTGACAACTAATGTAACATTATTTCTTACAAAGAATTCAGCACTTGACTTGTTAGGGATAGGTCTGATAGAGATACTATAACTAGCAAGGCTTTCGATTAACAGCATCTGATAACCCTGTAGTGGATGTCGAGTCGAAGACGGACTATGATCACCACTACAATTCGTTTACGCGCCCAGAAACGACTTGGTTCCTTTGATAACTCGTAAATCAGAAGGCTTTATTAATCCAGATCAAATATATTTATTAGCGATCTCGTGGTATAGAAATAATACCGAGACGTGCCAAAGAGTACAGGCAAAATGAGCAGTGCGTGAGCAAGTTCGAACCAAACAAGGCGGAGAGTGAAACAAGAAGTGAAACTGATACAGTTAAACAAATACAGTAAAACAATCTCTGGTACAACTGGTTACAATAATAATAACTGTTTCCGTTATTCCAATCGTGTTCTTATCGAGACTGGCCGGTCACTACAACCCCTTAGAGTGGAAGCAGAAAAATGCTGTGCTACAAAGACACCATCACGTGTTTATAGAAGGACTGGGAGAGTATACGAAAGGCAAGCACTACTAACCATCAAACCCGGAGCCACTCTCGTTTCTCGACCTAAGAGTTTCTTGCCTTATGCTACCCCTCCAGTACTTGAACAAGAATTAGAAGGGCTTCAGAAAATGGGTGTTATAGGACCTGTAAACTTCTCAGGTTCGGCTGTTCCAATAATGGTGGTTTAAAAGTTTGATGGGAGCGTTCGCCTATGTGCAGACTATTTCACCGGACTAAATGAAACTCTAAAGGAGCAGACAAAACGAACTTACAAAAAGGATTGGGTGCTAGAATGCATAGTGGAATATGGTTTACACCTCCGTGCGGAAAAATGCGACTGTACTATGAAGCAACTGCAGTATCTCAGCTTCACAATAAATAAAAATGGAAGACGAGCACATCCAAGGAACATTGAAGCTGTGAAAACTATGCCTGGACCTATGGATATCCCTACTCTACAATCCTTTTTGGGATTGGTCAGTCATTACGCTACCTTCCTCTCATCGTCTGCGTGCGAAATGTGATTGGCCAGCGATCAAGCAACTCCTAGCTTCCAGTCTCTTGCTGACGCATTATGATCCTTTCCTACCGATAGTTGTTGCTCCAGATGCTTCTAACTATGGTAGTGAAGAAGTAATCTCTTTCATTTTCCCTGATGGTCTGAGAAAGCAATCTCCTATGTTATCAGGTCCATGATAACAGCAGAACGAAACTATAGTCAAATTGAGAAGGAGGCTCTATCAATTATCTTTGCAGCAAAAGTGTTCCACAAGATGATATTTGGTCAGCAATTCACTTTAATAGCAGACCATAAGCCATGACTGGCTGTATTGGGGTCGAAGAATGGGATTCCTGTTCACACGGCTAACCCACTACAACGATGTGCGATAATACTTCAGGGTTAAGATTTCACGATCGAGTATCAGTCGACTAACGCTCTCGGGTAAGTTGATGCGTTATCAAGATCAATAGGTTCCCAGTCAAAACTGACAGAAGATATTCTTGTGGCACATGCATCAGACACACAAACTAAATCTTTAAAGATGGAAGAGTGGTGCCCACTCGAAATAATCAGCTAAATCTCCCACTCGAGTTAATCTCAGACATATCAACGACACAGACTCCCAAGAATATTTAAAACAAGACTTGTACCAGAAAGACAGCGAAGAAAATGGAAAGCCTTGGCAAACCAGTCGTCAGGCTACAAGTGGATTCAAGGAAGAAATCTTATCCCGGGGGGTGCTGGAACGACGGAGCCTCCAGAGGCCCCAGATGAGCCAAAGTGTTCCGTCCAATCTGAACGCAATGGAGCTTTCTAGAACATCAACGTGACGTGCTACCGTTGGTCAGTAGCATAACATCCCTCTTTGCGGATTTGTTGAATTATAATGATGATATAACAAACGCTAACATCTATAAACACTCATGATTTCCTGTACCTTTTAATTCTTGCCCAACAAGCACTTTCTCCAGTCTTCTTTTGTCTTCTCATTTGCGACTTGAGAGGGTTCTTGTGTTTGAGTGCTCAAGTTATACGCAGTATATTAAGAATCCAAGCTCTAGATATGACAAATACTACTAAACACCACAATTACTCGGAAGTGATTTTCGAGTTTCTTCCGTTCTCCAAGCTGAATTATAACATAGAATAGCTTGAAATCAAATTTTGTCAAAAAAATACATTGCTAGGAATTTAAGGAGTATCGTAACATAATAATGTTTTGCTTGATAATTTTAGTTTGTGACGAATTTCGCTGCTAATTATTCTATAGAACACCGTAGTATACCATTTGTTCATTCGCACAGTTTTTTCAGTGTCCATAATTATCTTGACAGTTTTTTATTGAATTTGTTTTTTTCACGTCGTTTTCTAGTTTCTGTAGTCCACCATGAATAAAAGATAATTTAGCGAGAAGAAAAAAGTTATATATATTTATAATATATATACGTGATGCATTTTTTATGAAGATTAAGGGTTAATATTCCTTTTGGTGATCCAGTCTGATTTGACAACAAAGATAGACATACAAGCGTGTATCTCAATTAAAAATTACAAATTCAGTAGATCAGGTGAGTGTATGACCGAACGATAAGGAAAAAAAACTGTCAATTTAAGGAATATCAGCATAATAGTTTACATATTTAAGTTGATTTCAGTTATTCTTCAATATATCTAACCACTCAACGTGGAATAAAATGTTTGATTGTTACTCATATGTAGGTTTTCTTTAAGTAAATTCAGCTGAGAATGTAAACTTATCAAAAAACGTCCCGTGGCCCTCCATTCTGTTTCGCGTTCCTCATTTATTTGTCTCCTGGAAATAAATAGTTCATTTAATTATGAAGTATTGCCACACATGTAAAAATTGTACAGATAAGACAGATGGATGATAAATAAATACTTTGCTAAAATACAGATTTATGAACTAAGTATATTCTTTTCAATAATTTGTCTTCAGGTTTTACAATTATATATCCAAATTAATAATCCATAAAATTGAGAAGGTTTAAAGCAAATTAGATAATTTAAAATCATAGCATGTGAATTAAGAATTTTTTGTAATATAAAGTAAAATCAGAATGGGGATTTGTAGAGACTGTAGTAATTTAAAAAGTTGGATCCATGAGTCGATCTATAAGGTAGATCGTAGATGCGCATTGTTGAGGAGTCCCATACTAGGACGAAACGGCCGTTCAGTACATTTAGGGTTTCAATGGTGGTATAACTTAGATCGATTCATGAATTCAACTATTAAAATCAAATCGTTAATGTTGAAGTGACCAATATTAAGTGTTAACTTGAATAATTTTATACATTAAATAAAATTCTGAGAGATCTACCCCTATTCACCCAATTCACATTGTTCTACATGTTACATGATTTCTGTTTAGTAATTACATTATTACCTCTCTCACCCCATATTGACCATATTTATTCTGATCATTTATCACACAGTTTCATTTAACGTATAAAGTTATTCAGGTTAACACTTCATATTAGTCACCCAAACGTTAATGATTTTAATTTACGGTATGTCATAAACGATCCTTAATTCACATACTATGGTTTTAAATGATGTAATTTGCTTGAAACATATCCAATTTTATGAAATATTATTCTGGATATATAATTGTAAACCCTGAAGAGAAATTTTTGAGAAGAATATTCTTCGTTCATATATCTGCTTTAATATGATTGAGATTTTCAGCGATTAAAATAGTTTATTGTCAAGATGAATGGTTTTTAAGATGTTCGTTTACTTTGAACATGGTCACTACAATAAATTACATCAGTTCTAACACTGTTAAGAACAAGAAATCACTGACCGAATAGTCTGTCATGGTTTATGACTCTTCATTAGTACGAACTCACAGAATCGATGTCAGAATCTTCGGTCTTCTTTCAGGGTAATTCAGTTAACTGATGACATTTCTTAATCATTATGTGGAACTTGAAGATAATCATTTCATTCTCTAGTGTTCAATGATCCTCTATGTGATATCAGTTGATTATGAAAACTACTATCAAATGTATTTTGTAATCTGTTATCGAATTTAATTTAACTATTTAGTATAACACTTTAAGCTTATAATTCAGTAAGGAAATATAACTGTCTTATGAGCAATACATTTCCATAGAACGGAGAGGATATGAAATATTGATTAACTGCACGATCTGATAACATTTTAATTATTTAATTGTATTGTAAATGCAGTTTTTAATGGAAATCATTGAGTTTGGGTCTCAGTTGTGATCGTTGACACAAGAATCTTACATAATTGTTACTTGGATAATGATGACGGTGGTTTGTTAACTTTTGCCTACTGAGACTTAATAAAGTCTGATCATTTGTCACTTAATAATGTTTTCTGAACAAACCAGTTCAACCTAGTCGATTGAATTCAAATGGTTTAAGCATTTTGAATCCCAGGGTTGAATTTCCAGGTAAATTTGATTTAAAATTTTATCTCCGAAAGACAATCTAGTGTGAGAATAACCATCTGTTTCCAATAAGAGTGCCTTAAATATCTAGCATTATCAAGCATTTTTCTTTCTATTTAAAGCGTTATTGTCGTATATAAGAGTGTAATTTCATTGTGAACTTTATTTTAACCATCAAAGGCTATCTATATATGTCTTTGGTGTACATGCTAGCGTAGCGCATCTCAACTTACCAGGTGAAAAAAGAGAATGAAGTGAAAGTTATAGCTTGAAATAAAATCCACAGTGAAAATTATGCTCTTATATATAGTACTTACTCACTAAATGAACGAGAATTTTAAGGAAATGCACACTTATTGAAGATTCAGAGACAGATGCACTACGAAATTTATCCCATCCCACAAACTATCATCTGTTGTTTGAATGTGTTATAGATAACTTTACTTTGCACGTAAACAAGACTACTTGAAAAAGTATTATTTAGCAAAGAAAATTAACCGTATAATCTAAGACGTTTCGAGTAAATTGATTGTCTAAATGAAGTTCCTTCCCGGAACTTAAATAACTGGTCACTCACGATATTTGAACTGAACTATATTTTGTAACATACTAAATGAACAAACATTTTGAACCATTATACGATTATCGTCTAACCTCCATTTCGTTCGACGATTTTGAAACCATGTTTTCACTTGTACATCAGTCATTTTTAATAAGTTTGCTAGTTCATTCCTCTCTGTCGAAGCCAAGTACTTTTGTTGACGAAACTTTCTCTCGAGTGTTGTCACCTGTTAACAAGTCAGATAAAATAACCAAAAAATAAACAATTTATCTAAATTATACATAGTTGATTCAAGAAAAAAATGTGAAAAGTATCAACAATAATTAATGTGTACGTAAAATTTCCAATTAAATTATTTAAATAATGTTAGTTGTACTAAAATAAGTGTATAAAATGAGTTGGAAATGTGAATTAATTGATACTTAACTGGGGTTACTGAACCTAGTAACTAACCCAGTTCTAGTATCATATTGTTCCTTCCATCCTTACTTATTCGGATAACCCATGAAAAGTTCAAGCGAATTTTACCAAAAAAAAATGCATTTTTCGAATATATTATATATTCTACCTACAAGAAGAAAAGATGGATCACTAAGAAAAAACATAAATAAGACAATTAATTGGACTAGCCAATATGTAAATTTTTTTAGTTTTGTTCTTGTACAATAAAATAGGAGTCTGATTAAGACACTTCACTATAAAATCAAGACCACATGCTCCTCAGATGCTGTTGAAGACGAAACAAAGGCATTGTATACAACTCTGAAGGGAATGGATATCTGAAGAAATTTACAAACCAATATGTAGCTGAGAAAAGAGAGCATAAAGGAATGTCTAACTGTGAGCAAAAACCTCTATATATTCGCTGACAATTAAAAGGCGATGCATCCAGCGAAATGCTAATACTAAAGTGACACAGAGCAATCCAAAGAACTTTTAGTGCAGGTAAACTACACTTATTGTTTTCTACACATCCGATGATAAATTACCCAGACTAGCCATTTCTTTCTCATTTTCTATGAATTGTCAAAGTAATTAAAAGTTATTTTATCGAGAAAATAAAAGTTTCACTTACTTGATATCTTGTGAATGATGCTCTTGGTTTTTTTCGTTTTCTAGGTATTCTACTCTGATAAGGATGTCCAATTCGTCTTGGTTCTATGTAAATATTATTAAAGAAATTAAGATTTTTGACTATAACTTTTGAGATAAACAAAAACATATTCTCGCAATACAGAAACTACAATGATAAGCACCCACTGGTGTGGTTTTAAGATTACACACACTACAGTGATGTACTGTAACCATTACAATTTGTATTGAGAATTTCAATAATGCTTATTAGCATCTAATTAATAACACTGATTGATGCATAATAAATTTGATATCCAACCTAGTACATTGCCTTATGAATAATAATAGATGGTCTATTTTTCTTAAATTTGGAAATATACAACTTTTTAACAGCTACAGTAGTGAAACGTGTCTAATCTACACATCTCCCGTTACATTTATTTAATTCAATTTCTCTTAATACCCATGGAAATATAAGCCTATGGCAATTGAATCAAAATTTAGATGCAATTATTTAACTATATATTGCTATTTAGATGTTTAGCACTTCAATATCATACATAGTCCATGCATAGGTATTTAAAGATAAACTGTTATGGAATCGATAATCTGTAAACTAAAATCATCTGACATGTTATGTGCTTTCAAAGTCGTTAATCTTGCCAAGAATGATGGTCTAGGGTTTAGATGATCCTTTTTGGGGGTATTTTTGACGTGTATATCCTCTTTGTTTAGTGATTATTTGTTCACTTTTAACGAATAAATTTTATTTTTCAGAACTAGAGAGTTAGTAATAAGCTCAATCAACTATTAAGCATGAAGAAAATTCTAGTTATAGTATTTCTGCATTATTACCTGACGTCGGTTGGACAACCGCATAAAACCAGGTACTGCTAGACAGCTGTATCGTTCTAGTATAGGATTTCTCATCACTCTTATCCAAAACCTCACTAGGGATCAAATCTAGGATCTTCAGGGTTCGTGGCGAGAGAATAACTTTTAAGTTAATGGATTGGTATCTAATGATTTAAGTTTTCAACTTTAATTGATCTGCAATATTGCATAATAATCATTTCGACTGCTTTGTGATGGTCATGAGGACTGAATGTCCTGAGTTTGATCACTTACAAAAATAGTCAGTGGAAACGTAATTCCAAATACCACTGTAAAATCAAATGTCCATAATTTTATATCTTATTTCACTCAGCTTTGATTGCAACCTAATACTATTTGAAAAATTATGTATCAATTCGGTGCACATCAGTAGCATTCATCAATGATTATTTTGTGATTATTTTTTCGAGTGCGGGATCGTGGATGCGCACTGCTGAGGAGTCCCATAATAGGACGAAACAGCCGTCCAGTGCTTCCAGGTTTTCGATGGTGGTCTAGCTTCAATTGACTCATGATTTCAACTGTGAAAATACTAAATTCTCCACAAAACCCCCTCTGATCTATAATCATATGCTCACTAGTGACTGACTTCAAGAGATATTTCCTTGAGTTCCAGTGGGAAGCAGTGGCCAGTGGAGTTCTACCAAGTCTGTTGTAGAGATATCAGCTCACTGAAGACAATTGGTGAACGGTCGCTCAAAATCGTGGATTGGTTGAAGTTAGACATTAACACCGTTGGATGCCGGCTCAGTGGTCTATCGGTTAAGGGCTTCGGCTCGATACTGGTAGGTCCTGGGTTCGAGTCTCGCGAGTGCGGGATCGTGGATGCGCACTGCTGAGGAGTCCCATAATAGGACGAAACGGCCGTCCAGTGCTTCCAGGTTTTCGATGGTGGTCTAGCTTCAATTGACTCATGATTTCAACTGTGAAAATACTTTTAGGACTACCAACAAACTTTTGACTGAAATATTCCTTTAATTAGAACTAGACATCATAAATTTTAGCCGTATAACACATAATTGTAATTGTGATTTCTAAAAAAATAATAGGATTTACAAATAGTTAGTTACTATTGCTTATCACTTTTAAGTAGAACTTAAGTTTGTTTCGATATGTTACCATATAGTTAACAATATCGAATTCGACTTAAACACCCTCTTATATAAGTAAATGAATATGTGGATGAGATTCTCTGTCATGATAACATATAATGAATAAATGATGTTCGCTGAACAAGTGGCTCCATTAAATTTCCGTTTTATGGAACGGAAATAATGATACATTCACCTTTCTATGCATCACTTAAAAAAAAGTTCAATATGAAATAATTTATATGAAAATATAGGATGTATGACAATGGTACATATTTAAATGATTCATTTTATTTTAACAGCTGAGGATCTACTATTGTTTTTCTTTTGAAAAATAACACAAAATTTATCAGAAGGGGATTTTATGGGGATTTTCTTAATTTAATAATTGAATTCATAGATTCAAATCCCGCGAGTAGGATCGTAAATGATCATTGTTGACGAGTCCTATACTGGGACGAAACGACCATCCAGTGCTTACAAGTTTTCCATGATGATCTACTTTTAATTGACTCATAAATTTAACATAAAATTTACACCTCTAGATTATTGAGTACATTTCATTAAGTAAAACTATAATTTCTAAAGCACTGTTGAGAAGTCCCATACTGGGACGAAACGACCATCCAGTGCTTCCAGCTCTTCCATGATGATGTAGTTTTAATTGACTAATAAATTCAATTCATTAAGTAAAACTATAATTCCGAAAGTTGGCATTAAAAATAAGTTTATAAACCTACCAATAATAAGGTTACTTTTAGATAATTCATTGAAGATATCTTTTGAATTATTATTAAGTATATATGTTAAATATTTCATCATTATAGGATTTGTTATATTATATTCTTCTATATATTTTGTTCTTAATTCATTGAGTACATTACCATTATTATTATTATTATTATTATCATTATTAATAGTTGTATGTTTAAATGACTTTAATACATTTATAAATCGTTTAAATTGTGCGGAATTTAAAATTTGTTCAATAGTTTTATAATTATCATTTGTTAATGATTCCAATGGTTGTATTATTCTATTAGAATTCATTGAATTCAATGAATTATTTGATAGAATTGATGATGTAATTGAATAATTATGATTAATTGAATTTGATGATGTAATAGTTGTTATAGGTAATAGTATTTCTTTAGATTTATTATTATTATTATCTTTGAATGTCAATGGTATATCATAATTTGATCTGAGTATTTCATTAATACTAAATTTATCTGACATTATTGTAAAGTGATTTAGATTTTAATCGCCTAACATGGATCTTAATCTATAATATTTCAATAATGAAAAGATTCTCTTCTTTTTCATACCCCTTTTTATTGATATTTAATTGGATAATAAAATGGGAAGAGTGAATGTAAGCGGATTTTTATGTGATTGGTTTATTTATTATTTTTTTGACTAGAAAATGTGGTTTTTGTTAAGGAATACAATTTGATATGATGTAAACAGATTATGATCAGTTAGGTAGATAGATAATTTTCTATTGAATTTTGAATAATGATCGAGAAGAATAAACGATGAACCTATGAAACTCTTCTTATGAATAAATTAATATATTTGTAATAACCCAATGAGTAGAAAAATTAGATTTTCTGACGTTTCGTAACTTAATGAAAGCCACTTCTTCAGAGAATAAATAGCCAAATTAACATTAATCCAAGTTTAAATAGTACTATTTAAAGAAGTGGATTACACTGAGTCATGAAACGTCAGAAAATTTAATTTTTCTACTAATTGGGATATTACAAATATATTAATTTATTTATAACAACCTACCCAATACTCAATTTCTTCAAAATTATCAAATCAAAACTTGGTAATGATATATTCCTATGAATATATTTTGAATCAAATATGAATTAAAATTCATCATACCACATAGTCTTTATTGAAGTTTTTGGAACTTCTCTAACACAACTTAAATAAGGACCTATCTAAACAAAATGAAAATTGAATTCACAAGTCAATCTACGCCAAACTGTTATTGAAAATCTGGAAGGATTAGACGGTAGTTTCGTCTAGCTTAGATTAATTCATGAATTTAAATTTGAAAATACTACAATTTCGACTAATCCTCAAAACAGAAAATGAAAATTAGTAATACATCTCTACTATGAACAAGAGATTTAAGGGGACAGTATTGTTTTCAATTAGATCCTCAATATACTTTACTCCAATATACAGTGATATTCATAAGCATATATAAAAATATAAAACTACTCAAGGTAGTTTATAAGTCAATGACAACAATAAAATAGAAGCGGTTTTGTGGAAATTTCAGCATTTTCATAGTTGAAATCATAAGTCAATTGAAGCTAGACCACCATGGAAAACCTGGAAGCACTGGACGGCCGTTTTGTCCTATTGTGGGACTGGTAAGCAAAGCGCATCCACGATCCCGCCTGAACAGTGAACGGTTGCTCAACTTCGTGGGTTGGTTGAAGACATTAACACCATCGGATACCGACTCAGTGGTTTAGTGGTTAAGCCCTCTGGCGCGAGACTGGTAGGTCCTGTGTTTGAATCTCGCGAGGTGGGATCGTGGATGCGCTGTGCTTTGGAGTCCCCCAATGGGTCGAGGCGGCTGTCCTGTGCTTCCCGGTTTTCCCCGGTGGTCTAGCTTCAATTGACTCATGATTTCAACTATGAAAAAACAATAAAATAAATTAAAGAATTAAAAATGATTGCAAAGTATGAACTAAAATTAGGATGATAGGTGAGCTAGTTGTGATAAAAATAACAAAGGCTTGAACTAATGTTTCACAATAAGGTAGTAGGTTAAGGATTTGGGAAAACAGAGACTAGAATAACATATATTAAAAGTTACTAAAGTTACGCATTAATAAGTGTTCAAATAACTGGATAGTGAGTAGCATATTCGAAAAAGGGTCGAAGGAAACGAACTATAAGGATGGATATTTTGATCTACTGACACGTGGAACATACCAGATTTGCAGGAGTATCAATAAATTAAAATTCTATAAAATTAGGAGTGGTTTTGTTCTCAAAAACCCATCTATGATCCATACACACTGTTGGCTTGCAATCAACTCTGTCTCATTGTATCACTATTTACTTAACCAACGAATTAAATATGAAGAAATATGACAATGAGAAATGAACAATTAATAATGACACCAATCATTTTTTAAAAAAACCATGAATGAATTTTGGTTTGTAGCACTTTATAGCCACATACCATTACATTCAAGTTAGTATAACAAAAATAAGGTCAGAGTTAGCTAGAAGGATGAATTACTTGGCCCTAATGAATATATAAACTGTAAAGATAGTTCTTGATTTAAACAGAGTCTAATGATAACTTCCAGTAAACCTTCATGATTGCTTCTTCAGCAAGTGACTCTTTGTTCTTTCTAAACACTATACACTGAGAGATATTCTCTTTTACTTGGGAAAGATGAAGTCTTGGTAATTATATATAGGATAGTTTACGTAACATTTTGTCTCTGTTTATCACTAGCATTTGTTTTTTCTGATATTTCTTCGTTTACTATTGAACCAGTGAATTTACAGAGGTTATCTTGTTGTTATCTGAAAATGTTATCAAAGATTGAACTTTGTTATCATTGTAAACAAAAATCAATTTATCATCTCCATCGTAATGACTGTAAAAACGCACGTACACACCATTAACTAGCTTCAAAATAAACTACAGAAACTAGTAAAAACCCATGCTCAATCAAGTTTAACCATTCCAACAGTGAACCAGATATCATTTAAGGCATTGGATGATATCACAAATAAACTAAATTTGAGAATTTAGTTAACCAAACACTGGCTCGCCGTCATAAAACATTACGCTCAATGTAAAATCTGAAGGTGTAGGTTTCGATTTCCGTGAGTAGTCAGTGTTATGCAGTAATGAAGAGTAGCAAACAGTTGTAAAAAAAACCCTATTTCATGATCACTAGTTTTTAGTGGTTTTTCAATTAACGTTCATTTATGAAGAAGGTTACAAACTTTCATTTGAATAATCCTCAAAGTTATCCCATTTCATACAACGCAAGCGATTATTGTGACACTTAGTAATTGATGTCTAGACCATTTTCTGAAAATGCAACTACATTTTTCTGATCGGAGAGCTGACGATTTTGATAAAAGACATAGAGAATGAAATGTATAATAATTTTGATTCCTGTCCCATAAAATATATCCAAGTACGGAATATAATATTACCCAGACACTCAACTTAATATTAGATCTCATTGTGTGGATGGTAGACCGTGTAACATGGGTTTATAATCAAAGCTAAGTGTAAAATCACTGAGCCCATTTATCATGTGCATAACAAACCTCTCATAACCTAAATAATTTCTACATTACATACTTAATCACAACTTTATTATTCAGTCTTCCTACAGTTCATATTTGTATGAATAAATCACTCTTTAGATGTTGCAACATATATTACATAGTGTTTCGAACACATTTATACTGTTGAGTTATAGACATGCCTTACACTGACATAAATTTAAATTTAATTTATAATGGCTTCCAACTTATTTTGTATTCATTTATCCAATGAATAAAGTTAAGTATTCACATTCAGATACATAAGGATTCTTTTCTCTTTTCAGTACGTATTTTGACAATATGAATGTACTGAACATTAATTAATATTATACACCTACAGATAATTATCATCAGCATTAAAATCTTACAAACACCTTAATGCTTGAATTACTTTTAATTTCTAAGTAGTATGTGAATTCTATAGGTAATGTTTAAAATGAGATTTCATATATATATATATATACGGAGATGAAGTATTCCACCGTTACCATGACAATAAGTTAACCAAACATATAAACACAATATGAAATTCACTTTTAGTATTTATTGTATAAAATATAAAATAAAAAAACTTAATTATAAAATAAAAAAATTAATTAAATTAGGCAAGTTTAATTAAGTTATCCTATTTGAAGTGAACAGGGAAAAAGACGAAATTATAATCTATTAAATTAATTAATTAAATTATTAATATATATGTAACTTCTCTGTTATGCAGTCATGTAGAATATATATATTCCTCTTTAAGGGAACCCACTCTCTATTTCATCTGATTGACCTATATTGTTTCTTTGCTTTAAATAAAAACTAATATAACTTGATTATTAGTAATTAGCCATATAAATTGGTTAATATGATGATGTATATTTATGCATGATTAACTGTTTAGCAGCTTATTGTATATGTATGTATTCACAGAGGATAAGTTCTTTCTTATATAGAGATTGACACATTTAAGTTATAATTCAAAAACAGAAAGAAAAACAATTAAAATCTTTTCACTACATTTAAATATCAATCGAATGATTAGTGAACAATTGATTTGATTAAGTTAAAAACAAACTTCTTCTGTTTTAAAAATGGAAGAAGATGAAGAAGATGGGAAAACAATTAGATTCCAGTACTAATTAATGTTATAATTAAAGGTGAGATGAATGTTACTGCTTATATTTTGATAGCTTATTAGTTTTAGTTCATTTCTGCTTTTTTTTACAAATTATAAATGACATAAATAAATAGATATAAATGGATATTAACCAATATGTTAAATATTCAGTATTCTAGTTTATGAAATGTTAAAATAAATGATAATGATGATTATGTTTGTTTGGGATGATTCTGAAAATTTCTCGCAATAGACATGACAAGCTCAGGAAACATTACGAAGTATTTTATCCAATTAGCGTTTGATTAGAAGTTTTGCTAAAAATATCGTGAAAATGAAAAGTCATATGTGGAGGTTCTGATTGGCTGATTATTACACCGCCCCTATGTTGAGTAGTATTCTAGAATTTTCAGGAAAACTCAAGGACTCCTAAAATACTACAAAAACCCTATATTTTCTGTACATAAATGAACCTTTGGAGTAAAGTGCTTCTCGTATATTCTGCGTCATTTCTCTAGTGTTCAAGTCACTGTGTAGATTTAGCTTGGGGTTTACAAGACTAGCTTAGGATCCGAATATAGCGTTCGATCAGCAAGACTTATCAATGTTATAATCTGTTTTAGATGCCACAATGTTTTAGTCAGTAATGTTTATTAATAGATATTCAAAATGATTAATCACGTAGTCAGATATATAAAAGAGATATTAAAGAATGAATAAACGATGACAAGATAAATCGAAGACAAATAAATAAATAAATATTACATTGTTGAAAGCATGATTCAATTGAAGCCAGACTACCATGGAAAACCTAGAAGCACTGGAAGGCCGTTTCGTTCTATTGTGGGACTCCTCAGCAGTGCGCGTCCACGATCCCACCTCGCGAGATTCGAACCCAGGACCCATCAGTCTCAGTTATTCTTCGGGGGTCTAGCTTAGGCCGATTCATGAGTTCAACTATGGAAACATCTGCATTGTAGATAAATCGAAAGACTTTAGACATGCCTGGAGTGCACACTACCTTTAATTAAAACACCCACAGATGCCCTACCAAAAAGCATTGTTTGATAACCTCAAGTTTCTCAGAAAACACTAAAATTTGTTTGCAGCTGATAAATCAAGACAATTTACTCATCTCCTAACGCCGTACTGTCCCCTGGAAATTGCTTAAAACTTTCCAGGAGCTCGAGTGATTCCAGGTCAACACAACCTGTTGAATGTTTACGAGATATCCTATTTAGATTGCCTAACTATAACATTTGAGTTTGTCTAGACACTCCATTAAACTGACAAAACCGCTGTAGTTTCATTAGATCTTGACCACAACCCTCAAAGCTGAACACGGGATAACTGGGAAAATAGACCTTGAACATGTAACACTAAGAGTAGACCAGTAATGGTGGACGCGGGAACACTCATTCGAAATTCAGTTCATCGGATGGCATGGCTCGGCTTTGCAGGTGTAGTCATTATTATGTAACATCATTTTTATTCATATTAGATAAGTTGTTCTATCTCCAACCTAGATGTGTTCTCCATCATATGCTGGTGATTGTTACATACGATGAGTCAGTGCAGTCAATGATGTGACTTCCACGAAAGACCTTATAGATTAGGCAGTTACATCATAACAAATCTACAATCTTAGGATTAGGTCTATTATCAGAGCAGTACTAATAACAAAGTAGAATTTGATTCTACACCATAACACTGCACAAATTTGCTTGATACTCTTATTTGAGGAATTTGATGGATAAAAGTAAGAAACATTTAAGAGAACGGTGCAAGTTTCTTCCGCGGACTGTGTAACATCTATATCACTTGACTGCGAAATCCAGTAGCTCTGCAGGTTTACAAAATTCAGGTTGCACTGGCACACCGAATGATTCTAATTAGAACGCATATTGGCAACAATTATAGCTTTGCAGAATTGAAACTATCACAAACGAACGTGGCAGGAGTGGGAAGTGAATAGGGAAATACCCCAACCTTCAGTAGCGCTGTTTCGTGCTGAAACCAGTGACAATCACTATACTAATAAGACAAGACATTATAAAAGCCAACTTTTAAAACAATAGAGTTTTTCTTTGATTTTCGGAACATTGAAACCTATTGAGCAATCAACTTGTCAAATTTTTGCCGGATAGACAACTATGAAGAATTTAGTCCGGCTCCCATGGGCTGATAACAGTAACGTAAATGTAGTGAAAAGAGGCAAGTTTAGATTATTTTAAACATTACCAATCACAACTAAGCTGAACAATAAACAAAGCAATATACAGGACGTTATGCGACATCAATTGTGTCTTTTGCAGCAAGTTCCTTAACTATGGAGAATGCTTCTTTCGCGTTGCCATTCAAATAGGTGATTTTCGCATCTTCGCAAATTTGGTCTGTAAGTGGTCTAATGAGAGACGCGCAATTAGGTATGAACCGTCAACAGAAACTTCCCAGGACGTTGAACGAGTGTAGTTGCATGGTTGTGGTTGGTCCAGAATGGCCGCCACTTTGCTTTTCAGAGGATGGATGCCTTGATTATCAGTAGTATGCCCGAGGAAATCTAAGAAGTCGGTTCCGATTTGATATTTCTTAATGTTTACAGAGACACCATGTTTTTGCAGTTATTTGAAATCAATGTCCAGTTAAGAATCTCTGTCCAGACTTGCGATCAAGCAGTCATCAACATACGCGTGTAGAAATTTGAGATCTCTAAGGACATCGTTGATGAATCAGAGGAAAGTTTGTAAGGCATTTTTCATATCGAAAGGCATGCATAAAAATTCGTAGAGTCTGAGGGGGGTGATGGTCGCGATTTTGGGGATGTCGTCTGCAGTCGTTGTTATTCGTTTTGGGGACCAAGTTTAAGGGAGATGCTCATGGGGTGTTCAATGGCTGAATCATTCCCAAGTCTATCATGTACTTGGATTCGTTCGTATTTGACCTTAGCTATTCAGGAACCAGCAAGTGCGCTTTTGAGAAAAGAGGTAGTCCCACAGTTTTGATGTTGTCGCTGGTCAAGTATAGTTATTTTGGTCGCGAGTGGTACAGTTCGAGGTACCTGTCAAGTGTGGGTTGAGAGTGTTGATAGATCATGTGCTTAGCAGCGACTGGCGATGACCTACAAACAGAAAATGAAGTTTCATAAACAAGTAATTTAGTAATGCTATCTGCTAACCTCCGATTGCGCGTGTCGACAAGTAGATTATGGTATGATAGTACTCCTATGCCAATGGTTGGAATAAAAAAAAGTTCAACGATGATAATTGAGTGAATGAGTTTGCATAAACCTACGTCTCTGACCGTATTATGATGACCGGTTTCCCATTTGCAGCCTATAAGCTCAAGAGCGCTTCATGCAGATGGTCGTTAGAATATGTTGAACGACGCTTAATTCTGTGCCAGTGTCAACGAGGTAGGGAACTTTCATCATCACATCAGTGATTTGCAATAGACGGCTAAGACCACCAGCTACAGTTGCCGATAACGCGCGTCAGCGTGGAAGTTTCTCGAAGAGTTTTTCGTGTGGAGTGTTTTGAGGCTTGGGGAAATGCAGAGCTTTACTCAATTTCTAGAAGACTTAACGTGTTTATTGTGGCATCAACATCAACCGGGATTATCTGCCTCTTGTGGTTTGAAGACAGGTCTTTTTCCTGACGAGCTTCTTCGAGGAGACGGGAAGCGCCTATGATGACGATGAATATTAGGATGACAAAATGAACCGCGGAGTTGGAGGTACGGGTGATGTCCAGGATCCGGTTAGCAGGTCCAGACAATTCGCCTGCAGCATTATTTTGAGGTAAGACAGTAACCTTCTGAAGCTATTGGAGAAGCTTAGAGAAGAAGAGCTGTCTCTACAGGCCTCGCCAAAGGTCTCTTGACCACTGAGCTTTCGCATACGTGGCGACACTTTTGTTGCTGAGCCGTGTCGCTGATCGGTGTTGTGGAAGAGTTGGTCAAACTTTTGTCGGTCGGTCAGTTCCCCACGACTAAGGATAGCCTTCTCCAAAGTGTCGTAAGTTTTAGAAACATTATCCGTAAACACACTAAATGTGACGTTCCTTTTGGAATCACGAGATAGTGCCTTCACTACTGCAAGGAATTGTGCACGTGGGTCTGTCACTCCATGCTCGTGGGAGTCAGCTTCTGCGTAGCAGAACCAGGGCTCTTTGCTGTCAGGCTAGATTGGCATGAGTTGAAAGGTGGAAGGAGAAAGAGTTTTAATCTCAACTAGCTTAGGTGTCTGTTCCGTCATGATGAAAACAAGACACACCAATAAACGATAAAAGATATCCAAAAATGTGAGAACAATATCACAACGTGTAAAGATGAAAACTGAAAATAATATGTAATGTCCCAACACGGAACAGACTTACAGTTTGCTGTTCGCTGTGTCAGATCATGTCAAGCTCACCACCAATGATGCCACAGGTATTCGGAGTTTGACGACGCATTTACATGTAACACCTTTATAATCGAAGTACACCACCCCAGGCAAATACAAAGTCATAAATGAGGGGTTCGAAGATGTATTTAGAAGGCTGTCGATATGTCAAGAAGCGTTTGGTATAAGTTTGCTGGCAGTTGCAAGTGGTGCGTAGCACGGTGTACCCACTCTTGACCTGGTGGGGATGTGTGACCGAGCTCCTCCAGCTAGATGTGTCCACTAAAACTAATTGGGTCATCATCATTGTCGAAGACTCACAGAACTATTTATTTTGGGGATTAATTTATCTCTACGGACTCCTTAGTTTGCTAAAACCGATGAGTATCGTACCAGCCAAATTCAGGATAAAATGGATGGATCTAGTTACGTTTTTTGTCTGTCTTCACGGTAAGTAATATGGAACATATGAGTTCACTTTGATATCTCGTTGTGACTATTTTCATCAGTGCATTGATATGTTGTAGGCTATGGTGGCTCAAATGGTTCAAATGGTTGAGGACGGAATAGAAGAAGCTTTCGCTTAACGGGCTTCCGTGTCTAGTAGCAGTGGATCATCAATACCTACAGACAAAAACCTAGGTATATGAACGATAATAGAGGAAAAAAAGAATTTGGTAAATCATAATAATATGTTATCCTTAGTCCTTAAGAATAAGTCAAGTTTCCTCTTAAAGGACTCCTGGGAGGTCGCTTGGACTAGCTCAGTCGGCAGCGAATTCCAGCACTTGACAACTCTAACGGAGTAGAAGTTGTGTCTGCAGTCTGTTCTGCTATATAGGGTCTCCAATTTCTGGGTGTTACCTCTTAGGTTAGTGTTATGACTAAGCTTAAGAAGATGTTCAAGGGGATGACCAGAAGTATTAAGGTTACTGTAAGTCATAAGAAGGTCACCTCTAAGACGCCTGTACTCTAATGGGTAAAGGTTAAGTGATTGGAGGCGCTCTTCGTAAGGTTTGAATTTGAGTCCCCGAACTGATTTCGTGGCTCGACGTTGTATACGTTCCAGAGTGTCCTTATCCTTTTGGAGGGAGGGAGGAAATACTATGTTTCCGTACTCTAAATGGGGACGAATAAAACTGTTGAAGACTATGTGGAAGGTTCTACCGTCAAACTGGCCAAAAATGCGCTTCAATGTTACCAGTGCAAGGTTTGCTTGAGAGGCGTTTTTGTCACAGTTCGCATACGATTTCAGGTCATAGGGTACCAACACTCCTAAATCTTTTTCGACTTGGGAAACTTCTAGAGGGGAGTTGCCTAAGTTATAACTATAGTCTGCAACATGTCTCAGATGGGCTACTTTGCACTTTGAAGTGTTGAAGGTAAGTCCGTTGTCGTCTGCCCAACTCTGAAGTCGAGTCAGATCCTCCTGAAGAACTAGTATATCATTATGATTACGTATCTCTCTCCAAAGTTTCACATCATCAGCAAAAAGCAATAAGTCAGATGAAACTTGTTGAGGAAGATCGTTAATGTAAATCAAGAAGAGAAGAGGTCCTAGTATTGAGCCCTGGGGGACCCCACTAGAGCATTCCATAGCCTGAGAGAGAGTGAAGTTAACCCTGACCTTAAAGTGTCGGTTTTCTAAATATGAAGAGAGCCAATCAATCAAACGGGGTGTTATACCCAATCGTCTAAGCTTATTGATAAGACATACGTGGTTGACCCTATCAAAAGCCTTTGAGAAATCCAGGTAGATGACGTTAACCTTCCCCTTGCGATCAAGGATGGTTGTCCATCTACCCACCGCAGTCAGCAGGTTGGTCATACAAGAATGACCTTTTCTGAAACCATGCTGTTGAGGTGAGAAGAACTTTGAGGATGATAAGTATTCTAGTATACCGTCGTATATTAGGGATTCCATAATTTTGAAAGGTATGGAGAGAAGGGCCACTGGTCGGTAGCTTGAGGGTTCACTGCGTCGACCTCCTTTGAAAATTGGTGTGATGTGGGCCAGCTTCCAAATTTCCGGTAGTTTGCCTCTGCTTAGCGAGTGTGCAAACATCACGCTTAGTGGTGTCGCCAGGATTGAAGCTGCTTCCCTCAATACAGTGGAATGAACCATATCCGGACCAGGAGAAGTGTCTTTTCTTAGGTGCTGCTGTTTACGGAGCACCAGGTCAGCACTCAGGTCCACTTCGGAAAGTCCTGTACAGGTGCAGATGAAGCTTTCGTCAGTATAGTTGATGTGGGTCGGCTGGAATGTCTGAGGGTATTGTTCAGTTAAAAGTTTAGCGGCATCACCGTCGTTATTGGTTGGGCCATTAGGACCAAGCAGTTGGGAAACTCCAGTTTTGCCTTGTCGAAGAGAAGCTGCGTAACCGAATAAGCTTTTCGGATTGGAGACGAATTTATCGATAAGCTTGGTCTGGAACTGAAGCCTGTCTTCTCTTATTGCCTTTGAACATATGTTCCTTATGCGTTTATATTGCCTGTATGCGTCGTTATTGTCGGTTCGTTTATATTCGGCCCAACAATGCCTTTTGCAGCTTAGCAAACGACGAGTGCGGTTCTTGATGATTGGAGGTTGTTTGTAGCTTTGTGGGACCATTTGAGAAACTGAATGCTCAGTAGCACGTAAGAGTGTGTGCAGTAAGAAATCTCAATGAGCATCCAATTCAGTTTGAGGGTGAACATCCCAACCCACCTGTTGTAGATAGTCCTGTAAAGCTAACACATTCAACCGTTTGAAATTCCAGCATCTGTTTCCAGTGGGATATCTTAGCTCCGTTTTGCTAACAAAGCTGAATGATGAGACGGCGTGATCACTTTTCCCCAGGGGAGCCAGGATTGTGAGGTCGTCAACTAGGAATTCTTCATTTGTGAATACTCAGTCTAAGCGCGACGGCGTCTGACTGTTTCTCCAACGAGTTGCCGACTTCACATTTTCGAATAATCCCAGGTCACCGATGAGGTTGAAGAACAGAGCTTCAGTAGAGTTGTCACCTCCAATGTATGTATGTTCCACGAAGTTGATTCTAGGAAGATTGAAGTCCCTTAGAATCAGGATTTGAGAGAATTTTAGACGCGTAGAGCGAGTTGATCCTTCCAGCAGACGTTTATCATACTCGATGTCGGCAGTGGGCTTCCTGTAAATGACCCCAACTAGACACCTCGAGGTGGTAGACAATCTTACTGAGCACCAAACTGACTCATCAAGATTGAGAAACTCTTGGTTGTGAAGTTGGTGCGCATCCAGGCATGACCGTATGTATAGTGCTACCCCACCCCCCATTCCTGTTTTTCTGTCGTTGCGAAATAAAGACATTCCAGTTATTGCTCCTGGTCCGTAAACTGAGACGTTATCTAAGTTTCGGATATTCCTAACAGATGGGCATCATTAGCGTTGCTGAGTTCACGTAGCTCATCCACTTTGTTTGGCAAGCTCGCGGCGTTCGTGTATAGGCAGTTTATGCTTTCAATTTGGAACGCGTGAGCTTCTTCCTGTTTGTCTATATGAGCCGTGCGTGAGTGGACAGGTAGCCTACCTATACGATGTTTACCGAGTTGGTAGTCCCTGTTCTTTACACGTTTTTTTTATGATCAAGACAGTCCGCGAGTGGAATTGTCAGCTCCAGCTTTCGTTTGTGCTTGATCCTGCTGTCGTGGGGCCTATCCGGATGCATATGGATGCCAGTTGGCAACCGACGTCTATTGGCACGAAATGCTTCCAGAGTTGCAGCCGCCATGTGGGAGGAGGGGAAGGTTATCTTCAACAGCCAGGGCCTAGAGTCTCCGTCTCTCTTGGCTAGTCGCATTACCTGTTGGGTCAATATGTTCTTGAGTTTTAAGGAATGCTTAATGAGTTTCCATTCCCGAATATCAGAGTTTGCTTGAGTTGGGTCCATATTTTCCGGCACACCTTGCACAATGATATTTCGTCCACGGTAAAACGCCTCGCGAGATTCCTTAGGGATGTTCCGGATGAGATTTCGTTCAGAATACGGTATGTCGGGCAGTATTCTTACGTTCCCATCGGACTTCAGTAAGTGACTGGCTAGCAGGACGTCCTCTACGTCGGAGGCATTCTTAAGTGTAACACGAAGCAGCCTCGGGTGGTTTAGGTGGTTAGAGTCCTTCCCCCGAGTGAGCCGTGTGACGGTCAAAGGCTCTATTCTAGGGAGTTTAAGCCTCTTGTTTAATTCTCCCCAGAGCATCCTGTCATTTTTGTCCTGCAAACTGAGAGGAAGGTTGGGGTTGTCAGTAAGGTTCATGATTATGACAGAGTCGTCGCGAACCGTAATTGATTTCCCAGGTTTTCCAGGGCGTCTAGGTTTGGTATCTTGTTGTTTGGATGTCGAGGCGTGTTTTTGATTCCTGGGATCAGTGATGACCGGGCGGACAGTCTTGGGGGTAGACTGTGCGGCCAAAGCATCAATTGATTTCCGCACGGTACTTGGGATATTCAATTTCGGCGGGGACGCTTGGGCCTTTTTACTCCTGTTAACGTGAGTCCAACCACCTACAGGATTTTCGAGAACCACTGTCTCATTCAAGGACTGTTCCCTGGGGGACCCAAGTTTACTGAGGGAGTCGATGACAGTCGATGTTAAGATGGTGCTGAGTTTCAGCACATCATCACTCGTGGCGTTAACAGCGCCGTCGATAACCGACCTGTCAATATCCTTTTTCTTGTTTGCCCTATGCGTTTCAGTTTTGTTACCCGTCATGACACTATCATTTACCAAATTCTTAGACAACTTATCTCTCAGACCTGTTAGTAAAGTAATGATGGTACCCAACATAACTGCCGTATCAGTGTTGCAGGTAACACATACCGACCTACGATCAGACTTGCTGAGTCTGCTATAGGCTGCTGCTGTTAGATCTGTACATACTTCGTGGAACCAACCTTTGCAGTTGTCACATTGCATGCCGGATGTAACAGCGAAACGGCAACCAGGTCTTTTGCATGAATTTTTCATGGCTAGTGATTTAGTCTGTCTTAAAAATACAAGCAGTAAATTTAGGACCGTTAAAAAAAACACACAGTAAACGAAAACTGGCAAAAATGTATAAAAACAGTTAACGATAAGCTAAAGCTAGTCTTTACGTGAAAACTATAAAAAAACCGATAGTGAGCTGAGGCAAAACCACAGTTAACTAGTAAGTTGAGTGAAACACAAAAAAGAAGTAATCTACCGAACGTATAGCTCAGAATAGATTCTTTAGATCGGAAATGGTACTTTTGTTGCGTAGGAACACAGCAAAAGTTTGAGAAATGTAAATCACGTTAGGACTAAACTTCCCGTTCGAAAAGCTCAAATCTGGGGACTAGTTAAAAGGTGTAAAACAAATGAAAGGTTGGACCTTATCTGTTTATTGATAATGTACGCTTATATGTGCACTCAATACACAAATCGAGTAACATTCTGTTGGTTGATTCTTCTGGACGATGAATAGAGACTGAGGGTTGTAGGTTGTTGTAAAGCGGTATAATCAACTGGTCCGAACGACCTTGTGTGGTCGACTGTAACAAGTGGCGGTGCATTACCTCTTGAATTCATGATTCCTTGGGCAAGCTTCCTAAGTAAAAGTAACGTATTTCCATTATTGTAAGTTCCATCCACGCTTTTTATATCAAAACTGTAGATTTCCCTACAGATGTAATGCTAATCGGGCAGCTTTATGCCGTACCAAACGACGACTATATGGACGTACATATCCAGTTAGCTTGATTTATCCTAACGGCGGTTCGATCCGTATTAGATTTCATGAGCCTCGAATAATGCTTCAGGTTGGTGCTTCTAATATCACCAGAAAGTATATTTATACGTTTTATCCTAAATTTCCGTTTTCGCTGTACAATGAAGTTAAACTCGAAAAAGAAACTATGTATAGTCGATAAGCTGTTACTTTTCACAGGTTCTGAGGTAAAAATGTCATCGCAATAACTTCCCGTATCTCAGATCTCATATGTCTTGTAATTAAAACCTAAAGCTAATACAATCTCCAAACGGGCATCAATAAAATCCTATCAAGTTCAATCATAAGTCTGTGGTCATAAACATTGAACGAAAGCACTTTTGATAAAAACTTAAGTGATCTTCTAAATGTACAGTAGTATGTTATTTAACTTGAAGAATTCTCGCTTTTACGAAAGGCCTGGCTTATAGTAATTTTAGTTGTGTTTTATGTACAATTAATGAACCTTTCGTATTTCTAGTAAATAGTTGCAAGAATATTGAGAAGAATTACCAGAATTGCTCGTATTGTAACTTGTAATGTCAAGTGACATTTGTTTGTTTGGAAAGCAAACTTTTAGCAATTGAGTGGCTCTTTCAGTTCTTTACGTAAACGAATAGTACAGTAGTTTGTAGTAATAAATAACTATTATGGAACATTGTAGACACTGGCAAATGTACTCCCAAACCAGTAAAATCCCGTATTGCTTTCCAACCCATTCTTTATTTACTATGCGGGTTCCGAAAAAGTAAATACTTTGACTCCCACCCCCTAACTATAATAGATAATAAAGTTGTTTCCGTGTAACTAAACTAAACTCTATACCAATACCAACCATGAATTTATAACCAAAAGTTAAAATCGAAGAATCAGTAATGCAGAATTCGGAGTTCATGCTGCACTGATGTAAACATTAACTTATAGTGAAACTCTCACGAAAGAGTAAATACCAGCTTCACTTTTTGTGAGTAACAACCAATAGATTCGTAAGTATTCTGTCGTTCATCAGTCCATAGAAAAATGACCCAAAAACAGATCTAAGATAAACGAACTAAAGGAAGTCCGCATTATAGACAGTTCTCAAGGTAGAGTTGTTTATTCACTAAATAGATAACAGGTTCTTGCACCATCTACCGAAAATCAGTTAAACTGAAATTTGCACTCCCCATTAATATGATATTAAGCATCTTAAAATGTTGACAGTCGAAGACCAGAAATTTATTACTGATTCACTACTAGAGATTCAGTCTCCAGATTTGATTACATGCCCTCTGGTTGTCACGTTATCAATAATGCTATTATGGACATGTGACTTATAATTTAGAGCTAATATCTTAAACCTTTGTGACGTTGCTGTAAAACCTTGGGCGTTGTGCTCAAAATATATTTAGTATTTGTGTTTTTCTTAATCATCCCCTTCAGATCCCTCTAGATTTAAATGACTGCTCTCCAGAAGAAAGACAGAAACGTCTTCTTAGACGCGCTCCTCGATCAAAGTTGACTTTGCTAGAACAGATAGAAGACACTTTTGACCAAGAAGCTTACAATTTTCTCTTGAAGAAAAAGTGATTCCTTGCTTCCTGTACATAAACTTCAATTTTAGTAATAAATTATATTGATTTATCCTCTCCACTTTCTTATAAAATATGTATAACGTCATATCTTGTGAGGGTTTTGAAGAACTACCAGATAAGTCTCCATTTACATAAATATAATCTATCGCAGACCTGCCATAACTACTTTTAGGTATTTCTCTGGGTATACATAAGTCATGATTAATAAATATGACAGGAAAACTTGTGCTATTTCATTCATTTCAGAATAGTTGTCTCAGGTAATGGCACGTTCATACCAAGTGATCGTCATTATCCTGTTAAGGTTTAAAACTTAATACCCAAGCGTCTTTTCACATATTACATCCACTCTGCTTGTAGATCGAATCCGGTAGATATGAACACAAAGTATATGTGCACCTCAGTAACTAAGTAGAACTATATACTCGAGTTTGCGCCAAATGTTATTTCGGGGGGTGATAATATTGAGTGCCTGTTCAAACTGTAATACCTATTTTTCGGATGGCTTTGTAGGTTAGATTTCAACAGAAATTGTCACTCATATCAGCCAGCCTTATGCTATTGGTTTTGTTTACTAAGGTAGCAAATTCTTAGAGAAATTTCTCCTGGTCTGACTTATCAGGAATCGATCTCGCATCAGGAGGTCCGCTTGTTAACTTAAGATTCGCAAATGATATAGTTTTGTTTGGTAAAGACACTGACGAAATACAGCTTTCCGACCGCCTTGAGCAACAATACAAACATGTTTATGATGCGTTTCTCTTCATTCGAATGCAAAATTTTGCTTCAGGAATGGTCTGTGCCAACGCCGGGACTAATGATAGGAGTAAAGTAGTCGATTGTGTTGATTGATTCACTTATCTTGGAAGTCTCATCAATCCTGTTGGGTTGGTGTCCGACGAAATCCCAGCACAAACTAAAAAGCCAAGTTATGTCACTTGTAGCGTAGGAGAGACATCCATTTACCATCAAAAAATGGGTTTATTGCTCAACAATTCGCTCCGTTCTACTTTATGGTTGTAAAACAGCCTATAAAATAGAGAGTATCTGTAGTTTACTAGCATTTGATCATGGATATCTTCGAACCATCATATATTTTGGCAGCACCAAGTTGGTCGTTGTGAAGGTAGAAGCAGAGTACTGGGTAAAGATGAAAAATCAACTGAAGAGGTGGCAAATCTTTATCGATTGAGACAGTGTCATATCCGAACGAAGAATAAATGAATGATAACTTCTAGGATCTACTTATGGACTATTACTACATATATTCTTATTGGATGACTATTAAGTAAATAGATTACATCTATACCCATTTTTCGCTTATCATAGTCTTTCATTTGACCTATTGGCTATGCCTAACTTATTCCCAATTTATTAGCTACAGTCTCCTATATTCACAGCCACTTTTGGCTTAATCCTATATAATTATTATTTTGCACTGTATAATGTGATGTGATCTACTTTGCTTGTATATAAACCAAGTATGTTTGAAATATGCGTTTCATACAGTGGAGGCTGAAATTGTGTTCTGGACTTAACCGGAAGGGCTGGGCGAGAAACTACTACTTTGTGGACCAATAGGGATTCAGAGTTGGCGCAAGGTTGCTAGTGATGGTTGACGTGTCATTGGTTTAGCACAGGGATATATAAGCTAGTATTCTGATTGGCGACTTTGTCACGTGGTGATTGACAGGTGCAAAAGTCACAACAGTTAGGACATGTATTACGTGTACCCACCCACCTACTACTTCGATGCTTGACGATAGTTGGTGTGGGAGTAGGTTTGTCTTATGGATTTCGGTTATATGTACCCTAATCGGTCATACGTAACTTATACTTGATCTCCCTTATAAAAAGTCACCCATTATTCACCGATTGAGCTGTTACGGTCTTTGAATCATATCTATTTCTCTTTGTCTCCCTCCTGTACTGAACTTACGAAATATACACATCCAAAATACTTGCTTGTTCGTATTTTTATTTCTAAGTTGTATTAACGTGGTTGGTTGAGAGTAGATATACGAAGTTAAGTAGAATCTACATTTCATTAGCACTATTCGTCATCATAATTTGTAAAATCAACTCGAATGCCTATAGGCTAACTCATTCTGACAATTTTATTGGGGTGATTTAGCAATGAGGTGTTTCCAACAATGTTGCATTCGTACAATGCAAGTATCGGCCATGAAAATAATGCATCTCACCTTGCAACGAATGCTCCCATCACCAGCGGTTAGGCTGCAGAAATACTAGCTCAAGAATCAAGAACTACTTACACAAATGTCATGTGACCGGACTCAACCAGATCTTTCTGGGGTCCTGCAGTCATGTTTCGAAATGGTCGAGCTGTATATGAAACGAGAAATGGAAACTACTTACATATCCCTGTGGGCACTGAAGCTCATTTTATTAAAAATCAACGCCGCCTTCTTATTTTATCCGTAAACCATCCATTTGAAAAGTAGATAAGATGCCAGAGTAGCCCCGAGACGTTCTGGTGCGGTTGAGGGTGGGTAGAGTTCACATTCCATCTCGAAATTCTAAAACGACCACGCCTAGATAACCACTTCCACGGAAGTATTACTCACTGTCTTCTCACAGCGGGGGTGTGTTTACTAAATCGAGAGGACGTAAAATAAATGTCTGGTACTTAATCTGGATTGGTGGGTGAGTAGGACGCAAATAGAGGGGTAACCCTCTGGATAACCCTGATTCCAAACCCATGGTTCACATGATCTATATGATTCAGAAGGAACGATTGGTGTATGAACGTGATCTTGGTTATCGGATACCATGGAACTGTTTCTCCTAACGTTTCTCTACTGTCTTATGGATTAGACGTGTAAGTTGAAGGCTCTGTTAGTAGGTTGCTAGGATAACCACTTGTTTCGGTTTGTGCCCCCAGACAGTATTCTAACCCACAAAAAGTCACATAATGACTACAAGTGGAAAAACTCTTTCTCGCTCAATTTCGTATTTTCAGAAATTATATCCACAATTAATTGGTGATATTCATTTTTATTTCCGATTGCTCTTTACATTCTCTTTCATTCCCATTTTGTGTATTCTGTCATTTTTCAACTCAAAGCAGCTCACCTATGGTTGGAGTCTTTTTTTATCTAAATTCACAGACTGATCGGAAGTTGAGTGCTACCACTGAATACGAATTCTCAACCGGCCACTGTGAGACCGCGCGTGCTATTCAAATTGACTTAACTCAACGTTCGCCCACGAATGCCGACTGAAAAAGAGATAGGGTTGGCCATATATTTAGAAAGTCTCAACATTGGTGTCTGTTGTCTGTTGGGGATCCGTACTCAAGGTTCTAGTGAGGTGATACAAGCTCGCTCTCCTCACTTCGAAAGTTTGTTTCGCATGCGCTTATCTGGACATTCTGTGTTATTCCCATCTGGTTTTGCTGGCGTTGATGTCCCACTAAGCTCAAGAGCTGAGGCAGAACTGGCCGATGGGATCCCTATTAACCTTCGGTTATGTGCTGTTAGATTAGAAAGCTCCGTCAAAGTGAGAAGAAATCTGTGTGGGGAACGATGTTTTCTGGCTATCTCCGCCTACACCCCGACAGGTTGCTGCCAAGATTCAACCAAAGATGATCTCTAGAAAGTGTGTTCGATTGATATTGCAGTACTAGCTGGAGATTTGAATGCGCAGGTTGGGTGTTTAAGCACAAAGGAGAGTCGTTTGTGTGGGTAATGGGAACTTGTTAGTTTCAGATCAGAAAACGTTGATCGTCTACCACAACTTCGCTCAGACTTGAGATGGTGGATAAGATTCATAGCTCAGGTGGATAATTCAGGTGGATTTTTGTTCTCTGAGCTAGATGGTTTGGTCGTGAAGCCTCCATTGTTAGTCTGAACAACATCAACACAATTTAGTTTGAACAAATTCGAAACAATGGGTTATTCCAATATTGATACAGCTGGAACGTCTAAGCATGCTCTCATATAGTATTCATGATAGCAATCAGATTACACGGAGATTTTCATGATAATCAAACATTTTGTCTAGGAACATTTTATGTATGATATTTCGAGTATTTACTCATCAAACATGTGGTTATAAAGATATGACAGGCGTAACGGTGAGTTCGTTCGATAGTCAACGTTTTCATAGGTCACTTCTGTTGTTATAAAATAATTTGATAAAGTGTGGCTAAATCTAGCGTAGGACTTTAGAAAATGAGTACTCGTGTTCGTATAACATTGTAGATTTCACATCAAGTGGTGTGGTTACACTTCATTCTAAGTAGACCGAAGCAATATCTAGCTTTGGATGTGATTTTAACTGGCAGACAGGCAAAGTAAATTTGGGGTCAGATAGATGAGTATGGGGCTGGTAACACTTATTTTAATCTACGTAGAATGTTCTGGAATTTCCACTATTTACTATGCGAAAGTAGAATTTAGTAAGGTAACGTGACCCAAAATTGATACCGCTGTTACTCAGTCACCTATTGTTAATTCTGTACGAGATTTCAGACGTACCATTATATGACATTCACATAACATGCTTCATCTATTTCGCTTATGGTGCTATCCATCATCTTTATCGTCCGTCATACTGTTCTAGTGTTTGTTAATTCCAATTCATTTAATGGCGCAATATGTCTGTATAATACTTTGACAGAGTTATGTTGGCGTTTGTAGGAGTTACTGTTTTCAAAAAAGACAGTTCTGTAATAAAAAAAATACTTGAACGTAGTGATGTGACACAAATGTGATAGTGATTTAATCCGAACAAATTAAAAATTTACCACTTTCAAGCGTGAGACTATATTTTTTCCTTAGCAAATTTTATCCTCAAATCTGTTCAATATCTGTAATCTAGCTATTCGGCGTCAATGCTTATCATTTTCAAGTCTATTAAGTAATCAATTCATTCAACAGAGATAATTTTAAATGCTTTTATTTGATTGACCTATAATAATTCTAATGAATACGTGATTAAAATTTATTATGATTACGTCATATGATTAGAAGCAAATACACCAAGTCAAAGAAATACACAGATGTATCTATCTACCTGTGTATTTACATGATTGGATCTAACTAACAAATTAAACGCCTACATATATACATCAGTGCACTGAGATATTCAGTAATTAAATGATCAATACTGTCACTTGATCGAATATTCTGAAAAGTATTAAACTTTACAAAAATTAGTCGTAGTTACGTATAGTCATAAATAATCAGTAATACCATGGATTAAAGAAAATTGAGGATTATTCAATGAGAAGTACAGATAAATTCTTACATTACCAGTCAATTAAATAATTTCAACACAGATATTTACTTTTCACTCATCTCTTTTCTATTCAATGCCTGAATATATGAAGTTGACTTGCCGTACAGATTCACTTATTCAACCAGAATCCAATGGAACTAAAGAGAACAATGAATCTTCCTGCTCTGTTTTATTATCATCATCTTTGTCATCGAAATCTCCTTCATATAAACATATATACCTAATCTATGCTACTTTAATATTTATTTTAGTAGTCATTATACCATTAATGTTAAAAATGACGTTATATGGTGAACCAAGCTTTTATTCACTTTTCCCAATCTATTCAATACTTTTCTCATGTACAACAATATTTGAAGTAATCAAACGTCTTCGTACATTACAACATGAAATGAATGAAGACAATGCACTAGTGGAAGTATATTCTGCTTAAAAAGAAGTTCATAAATCAACATATGCCATATCTGTAATCTTCATAATTATGTACATTTTCCATTCTATAGTATTTATTTATCTAGTTGAATACTTTCAATATTCGATACGATTAAAATATCTATCATAACCTTGGAATCTTCGTTTCCATCATTGCGCTTACATTTACATCAAACTTCCGAATTCAATAATTCTCAATCTACTCTCTTTTTCATTTCTTTATTGTTGGAAAAAATGGATAGTTTTTTTGAGTAAATAAATAAATAAAAAGCATTTATCCATTCAACTACCATTAATGTATTCAATATATCAGATATTAGAGCTGTCTGTTGATTTAAACAAAACTAATATATTTATAATATAAAGACGCTATATTCAGATTAATGTACCCATTTATTCTACTATTATACGTAATGAGATTCATTTTTAAATGGTTCTTTCATGTTTTATCTAAAATGGTCACATTTTGAGTAAGTAAAAGATAACCCATTTTATTTCAGTTTTTAATAACTAATTGTGTGGTAAGTTATATGTGAATATGTTGTTACCAGGATATATATATATATAATATCTAAAACAGTAACAATTTTAATAATAAAATGATGTTTGTTGAAAAAAAATCATTAACAAGAGACCGACTAGTGTGAAATCTTTATTTTGTTTTGGCATGGGACTTCATATCAAAGT
The DNA here is from genome assembly GCF_000237925.1 of Schistosoma mansoni. Classification (NCBI taxonomy): domain Eukaryota; kingdom Metazoa; phylum Platyhelminthes; class Trematoda; order Strigeidida; family Schistosomatidae; genus Schistosoma; species Schistosoma mansoni. The sequence continues at coordinate 347,006 of NW_017386035.1, read as the reverse complement.
ACTAACATGTAATACTGGTCAGAATATTCGGTAGACTGAACTGGTGATTGATGTATTTTTTGTAATTATCAGACACTGAGATGTCATGAGCACTACAGCCTAGATATAGAATTCTATAAAAAATATGATATCATATACTAAAGCTTGAATATGAATCCATCTTATCATGAAGAGCATGAAATGAACTGATTGTCTATTCAAATAAATTATTTATATAGATTGTGAAATATTGATTTACACTGTAAGTGATTTCTAGAACTGGATGGCAGTTCTGTGTGTATATATTCTCGTTTACAATAGCTATTCACATATCATACCGTTTAAGCTATACATTTAAAAAATATTTTTTATAATCGATATGATGGCGAGTGGTTTATGCTTGATTAAATAACTCCTTTTCACACCATTATTTCACAGTTATTTTAATTGACTACTAGATTTGCATTACATTCAAGTTTATATTATAGAATGGTATATCTTAAATAATCATTGAAAGTTAGACCAACCTATGTGAATGATAACTCGTTACTTATTAGTTAATGAACACCGAAAAGATTCGTTTACTTGACATTTTCTACAAACTGACATGAAATTGAGGGACAACATACTCTTCAACGAATAGACATGAAAATTGTCAATTATCATTAATTATGTAAGCGTTTTTAAAAAACAGAGAGGTATTGATATTTGTACCTGTTAACTAAAATAATTGAAAGTGTGTGGTATTTCTGAAAGTCCTAAACTCAAATGAAGCGGCTATTAATTGCTTCTTGATCTCGATAAAATTGATAATAACATAATAAGCTAAGGAGTTTTGACTTGAAATATTTCTTTATCGATTGCAATTTATTCCAATTAGCCCATTGTAGCACAGCAAATATATCAGTTTGAAATTACAGATTGCACTACGTTTTTATAGTTTATTCCGTTTTTACATTAGTAGCTTCTACTTCGTTAATCGTTGAGCAGATATTATCAACTATTTTAATGAATTGTTAATGTCTTTTTTGACCAAAATAAAACAGTGCATGAATGTTAGAATTAGTCTAACTGTTTATTCATGATAATATTATAAGAATATCTTCAATTTTCAAATTCACCTAGTATTGCTTATTTGAATCTTCCCATTGATGTTTAGGACTGCAACTGATCAGTCTCTAATTGGCATATGTGCATACTATGCGTATTGCCTAAAAAAATTCGAGTCCCAGAGTGAACATCAACTCTGAGATGCAGGTACATCCAGCTGAGGAGTCCCAAATAGGACAAAACTTACGTCCTGGATTCAACCGCTAGCCACTATCCATCTTCAATTTTTCGTTTACAGTGATTGTTTAGCCTTGAATTCACACTAAGTATAACTGAACAATAATGAAATAAGAAAAAATTGATTACATGATAGACTATTGAATATTGTCATTCAGATCTGGCTAGGAAATATTTAACAATACTTAACAGTCTACTTGTGTAACAAATCAAATAGACTTAGAGTTTTTCTGAACTTTAATTTAATTTAGTTGACTAATAACTCAAAATAACACTATTACAAATGTTAATATTTCGTCTTAATTCTGAAATATTAATATTTAAATTAATTATGAATCATTTCAATACATTAAGAAATGAACAATGTTTGTATACATTCACTTTGTATTGTTTGTTTGAATCTTCCAATTGATGTTTAGGACTACAATTGATCGGTCTCTTATAAACATATGTGCATACTGTGTGTATTGCCTCGATAAAGCCTTAATTCACAAGCATTGTAAGCAAAGATGGACAGTGGCTAGCAGTGGAATCCAGCACGCGTGTTTCGTCCCATTTTTAAATTCTTTCAACTTTTCAGTCACAGGTTTATTTTATTAACTGATATATGTAATAATATTAACTAAAATCACTATATATCCATAAGAAAATTTAGATTATCCAATAAATCAATCAATATCTAATAAATTTTCAATTCAATTATTTGCAAGTTGATTTTTATTTTAATTATTAAAATAAATTAAAAAAAGCATAAATTGTTCAGTTGAATTTATTTAGGTCAATAGAATATGGATAGATAATTGCCAGTACAATAATAATAATAATAATAATAAACTGACGTTTATCATCATAGCCCTAACGATTCACTTATTCACTCCATACCCCATTTTTTTCTTTTTTTTTACATTTTTGATACCTCATTTTCTAACTTATTCACCATAGAGATCATCTGAATATTGGTTATTAAGCTTCTTAATTTTTTCTTCGAATTATTGATTTTCTAATGAGAATTTTTGTTGCACAATTATTTATTAATTGAGGTCATTTGTAACCATTAATAAAATGTAAAATCATGTGATATAATTATTTTATTAATATTTAACAAAAAAAATATATATGTAAATATATATGATTAAAAAGTTGGTATTCATTGGATAAATAATAAAAAAAATAAAACAAATCGACTTGGATACCATTTTTTTGTTTTTTTGGTTTTCTCTTTTTAAAAAAAGTGGTAAAATTATCATTGATAATTTGAAAAATAAATAATCTTTTTTTTAAAAAATTCAATTATTTTTGTTTTATTAAATGAATTAAAATATTATAAAATGTATTTAAATTACTTTACTATTTTGTAGTTAATTAAATGATATTTTCAAATATTTTCATTTAAATTAAACAATAGTAGATAGTAGAAACTTTTTTGTATCTTTTGTTGAATATATCATTGATAAATTATTATTTATTAATATAAAAATTATTTTTCAAATGAATAAGAATTGAACTAACAACTTGTGTTTAACACTTTCAATGAAATTTATGGATCATATCATTTCACAATAATGTATACAATTTATATATCATAGAAAAAGCAAATATCGTAATACTATAAGTTTGTAACCCAATAAAGCATAGGCCGCCGACCAACATTCTCCAACCCACTCTGTACTCGACCTTCCTTTCTGGTCCTATCCAATCACTGTTCATTTTTCTCATGTCTGTTTCCATTTCTCGGCGTGATGTGTTCTTTGGTCTCCTTCTTTTTCCTTGACCTTCAGGATTCCATGTGGGGGCTTGCCTAGTGACGCAGTTGGGTGATTTCCTCAATGTGTGTCCTATCCACTTCCAGCGCTTCTTCCTGATTTCTTCCTGCACTGGATGTAATCTGGCTTGTTCTCTCCCACAGTAGGTTGTTACTGATAGTGTCTGGCTAACGGGTCCGAAGTATTTTGCGTAGACAACTGTCGATAAACAATTGTATCTTCTGGATGATGGTCTTTGTTGTTCTCCAGGTTTCCGCCCCATACAGTAGAATTGTCTTGATGAGTTGGTAAAAAATTGAACAAATATTCAGTCTAACTAATATAGTCTTTATTATGTATAATGTATTCCAGTGTACAGGTCATAACATTTTAAGTAAATTTTGACTTTCATTCTCTTGGAAACATGAGTTTGAGTTATTTATTTATTTTAAAATTAAGTGGAACAGCTGCATGGAACATTTCTTAATGTTTTGAGTTTATCTTAGAAAAGTCGATAGATTTTATTGTTGAATGTTTAGCATATAATTTTAGTAAGATATTTAACAAGGAGTACAGTCAAACAGAATCAAATTGAATTAATGACTAAAGTGATCGAACTGGTATTTTGCTCATGGCACTCAGACTCAAATTACAACGTAAGGAATTCTAGAAGAAAGAACAACTGTTCGACTTATTGAATATAGGAAGAAATTGAAGTTGTCATTTATGTACAAACTACCCAAATAGAATAATTTACCTAATCAGAAACATAATACTTTATCAGAATGAAAATAGTGGTCTCAAACTAGCCTGTAAGCCTTCATTTCAGTTCATTCTACAATGTTGTCATTAAATCAACATTAACAAAGTAAATTCCTGTCCATACAGAATTTGTTCAAGAATTGGAGTGCAGTCTATACATTATCACAAAAGGTAATAATTCATTGATTCTTACTTTATAGAACTCAATAGGTATAAGTTTTCTGGGAAGTATCCCTTCAAATAACTGCTTATTACCACCTTGTCCTCTATCCTAATTGTAAATAGGCCTCGTTGAATAGTATCTAAAATTTTATGAATATGTTTTTGGTATGAAATCTAATCGTCTTCCAATATTAGGTATTTATGACTTTTATAGGCAATCATGAGTAATTACTTGGATATTATGATTAGTTTCCAACTCTTAAAATATACTGCACATACAACTCACTTCCGAGGTAATAATGTTCATCCATATGGAGTTCAACAAATTTCTTACCTGTTAGAAGTCAATTGTATTGTGAATAAATACTTCCATATTTTATGAATTATTATCAAATTAACGATATAATGTACCTTGGCAGACATGTACAGAATAATATCAAATTAGATAAAAAATTAATTCCTCATCAAACAGATATCCATGTAAACTTGATACATATCTTAAATAGTATAAATAAGTGAGTAATATTGATATATAGATTTTCATTGTTAGAAGTAATTGATAGGGGAATGTAGTTATCACAGTTGTCAATACTCGTCAACATAAGAGGATTACCTTTTGTTAGAGGTAATATTGAGTCACACACTAATTATAAACTATACGTTAGTAAAGAATTCGAAAATATGATAATGCATGTTTGTTTGAGATATTTTAACTTCATGATTATTAATAAATTGTCTATATACAATTGATCAGTTAACAGTTCGATGGAATGTCCTATCAATTCAATATTGAAAAATGTATAAATAGGTACATTTAAACAGAGTTACTTCATCTTAAGTTTTATAGTCAATAAATCTATGAATAATTGAGTGTATCTGATAGAAATAACGCAGTATATTGTTGTGTTATTTAAAAAAATCAAATAGATAAACTATATAAATTTGGTTCAGTTAAATCTTGATAATGGATGAAGGGTTGAGCAAGATCATGCAGCGATTGAAGTTGGACGTCAACACCGTTGGTTGCTGGTTCAGTGGTCTAGAGATTAAGAGGTTCGCGCGCGAAACTGAAGGTTCTGGGCTCGAGTCTCACGTGCAGGATCGTGGATGCGCACTGTTGAGGAGTACCATAGTAGGATGAAACGGCCGTTCAGTGCTCTCAGGTTTTCAATGGTGGTCTAGCTTATGTCGACTAATGAATTCGACTGTTAAATTCTTGATTTCATTCAAACCGGATATAATTTCTAAAAATACGCCATAGGATAAGGTTCTCTCATTTACAATCGATGAAATTTAGCCACAAAAAGCCGATGGAATGATAATTCAAGAGACATCTGGCAAGGCTCATTTACTGCAGAGGATTGTTTGAGATTACTGGAAGATACAGACATATTACTGTTTCATCAATAAAGTTTCCTGGAGTTTTACAAGTCTTTGAATTTCTAGTATATTGCCATGTCTGAACCTAATTGAAGACACGCTCATGTGTGTTGTTCTTACTTGAGTAAGTCAATTGAAAATGAAAATAACGTTACAGTGATTGAACAAAAGGATAAAAGGAAAAACAACTCATCTTAAACTTAAAGTAAAATATCCGCTTACCTATTAACTGAATGATGACTATAGGGAAACGAGTGTGTTGGAATACAAAACCAAATTAAGACAAGATGAATGTATAAAGTATGGAGAGTGCTTTTACAATTTCAGTTGATACTTAAAATCTTTCAAAACGATACAATAAAGTATAGATAAAACAATTCACCGTGTTCAAAACTTCTTGTAACTTCATAAGAGTGGAAATATTATTTGATATGAAAACCAAAGAATTCAAGTATTTGTAATTTACTTTAGAAAGTCCACAAAGAATCATAAAGATCTAAATTAAGGTGTGAGTTCATATAAAAGATTCCTGATACTTATGACCATTATGCATCACTGATCTAAATGCCATACAGTTTAGCTTGATTGACTCCCATAAAAAGTCTTGAAACCAAGATTGATCTTATTGGTCAATAAGAACACGAATTGTATTTGAATAAACCCAAAAGAAACCAATGACAACCATTTTATATTGACGATACCGTTTACATTTGAAATCTGTTACGATGTATATGGTGTCGATTTTTTTCTGAGATAGGGAGACATATTCTTTCGCATTATTTATAAACGTCGTAGACCCTTCAAAAAAGTATCTTCCATAAAGCCTTTTATTGAGTATATGATATTTAGTATAAATTTTTGTGTTTAAATCCTAAAACTTTAAACTGACTATTACAAACCCGGAGGTTTTGGTAGTGTAGTTTAGTTTAATTACTCCTTAGATCGATTAAATAAAAAAAAACCATGGTATTAAAATAAACTTACATAAACAGGGTAATAGACCACCGGATTTCATTTTGAGATACTTAAAATATTCAGTTAACTTAAGAATTTAAAATTTCGAAACATTATTGTTATTTAAAGTGAACTTTTAAACCGTATCTTCAAGAATCTATCGTTAATAAACAATAATGTATATTGTGAATAAAATAATGCTAGATATGATTTGCATTAAATGATTTGGAGACTGATAAACGTGGTAAAAGTTGATATTTTAACTGTTTACTTACTTATTATCGATTTAAACACATATGCATCGGCACAAAAGGGTACCAAAATATATGTGAGCCACTCAAATCATTGAATTTGTGTGTGGGTTGGGATACTGTCCGGGGGCACAAACCGAAACAAGTGGTTTTCCTAGCAACCTACTAACAGAGCCTTCAACTTACACGTCTAATCCATAAGACAGTAGAGAAACGTTAGGAGAAACCGTTCCATGATATCCGATAACCAAGATCATGTTCATACACCAATCGTTCCTTCTGAATCATATAGATCATGTGAACCATGGGTTTGGAGTCAGGGTTATCCAACCTCTCTAGTTGCATCATACTCACCCATCAATCCAGATTAAACACAAGACATTTATTTTACGTCCTCTCAATTTAGTAAACACACCCTCGCTGTGAGAAGACAGTGAGTAATACTTCCGTGGAAGTGGTTATCTAGGAGTGGTCTTTTGGAGAGAATTTCGAGGCGGAGTGTGGGCTCTCCCCACCATCGTCCATACCCAGGGGTTTGGGAGTGACATTTTAATTGATAATCAACTGTTATGTTATCAGGTAACGCACAACTAAATCAATATTTTGATTTCAAATGTGTGGGTTAGTTATTTAGCATATCTACAATTGAAGAACATCTGGAACTCAAAACAATTGTCAGAATTTTCGGTACAAATATCAAGACAAATCTACTGTATGGGGCGAAAATTGGAGAACAACAAAGACTATCATCCAGAAGATACAATTGTTTATCGACAGTTGTCTACGCAAAATACTTCGGACCCGTTAGCCAGACACTATCAGTAACAACCTACTGTGGGAGAGAACAAGCCAGATTACATCCAGTGCAGGAAGAAATCAGGAAGAAGCGCTGGAAGTGGATAGGACACACATTGAGGAAATCACCCAACTGCGTCACTAGGCAAGCCCCCACATGGAATCCTGAAGGTCAAGGAAAAAGAAGGAGACCAAAGAACACATCACGCCGAGAAATGGAAACAGACATGAGAAAAATGAACAGTGATTGGATAGGACCAGAAAGGAAGGTCGAGTACAGAGTGGGTTGGAGAATGTTGGTCGGCGGCCTATGCTCCATTGAGAGTAACGGGCGTTAGTATGTAAATAAGTAATATGATACTTCAAGTAAGTAAGTAAGCAAAGTAAATAAGTAAGTTAGTAAGTGAAGGTTAGTTATTTATTCTTCATTCAAGGCTAAAGTAAATAATTTCACAATGTACGGAGTTTAGTTTAATTAATTATCATTTTGTATATCAGGGTATAATGAATTAAAATGCTCATTACAGTTTTTTCAAAGTAAAAATAAACTGAAGAAGGTAAAAAGTTAATAAAACACAGATATATGAACTAAGAACAATCTTTTCAATAATTTCTCTTCAGGTTCTACAATTATATATCCGAATTGATTATTTGAAATGTGGCCAGGTTTAAGGCAATGTACATGATTTAAAATTATAGCATGTGAATTTAGAATAGATCTCAGTATAAAATAAAATAAAATCGGTAGTGTTAGGGTGACTAGTATGAAGTGTTGACTTTAATCAGTTTATACGTGAATGAAATTGTAGTATTTATGCCAATCCATATCCTGTATTTCCTAAATGACTTGGAAAAACTAAATTCTCTGAATCGGATTATTAACGAAATTCAATACATTACATAGTCGTAGAATCTTTTATTGCCTGTCTGCATCTCAGTATTGGTACGTCTGAGATCTATGAATATCCACATGTGGATTCACTTGTTGGCTTACTGTAACCAGTCCCGTTCTAAAAAGATGAGTTATAGTCTTCGAAATGTTTTGAGTTCAAGAATCTCTAGAATGCATTTCTCTCTTCACAAATGGATAATGTCGCCTTTAAACTGGAAAAGTGTTAATATTTATTTACTCATCAGGTATGGAGGAATACCAAGAACTCCACACTATGCCGTCCCGTATCTGTGATACCGGGACTATGAAAATGGAAGACAAAAATAATTGATAATTAATTTTTGTTTTCGAACCATTTCACGTGTATGCTGGGAACATTAGATGAGAAGCTGGATGACCTAGTTAAGTATTGATTCAACTAATTAGTTCACAAACTTTCATTGACTGAGATGGCTAGGACATATATTAAGCATATTATCCATCACTCACTCATATGCACAAATCCGGATGGCATGGTTATACGTTGGAAAAATGCTACTCGAGACAAAATCAAGACATGACAGCAACACATGAAATTATTGACTGTCAGACCAAACTTCAGTGATAAAGAGATGACAGTAGCCGTGAGTGGAAAGATGAATGAGGGAAACAATATCTATCAGGCACTCAACAACAAGAGAATATAGGAGGGAACTGATATAACACTTGCAGAGTGACTGAAAGACTCACTTCTACAGGAAGTAAATACTGAGGGTGATGTCCAGAAGAGCAATGAATGCTCCAGTATCAAACCATTTAGCTCAGTTTACTCAACAAAACCGATAGTTCGTTATCGTCTGTCAGCTGCTAGAATACTTAATATTTCCTATGTTTAGCCTCTCACTGCAATTAACGTTACGAACCTCCTATGTTTCTTATTTTTAGGTTTTGATCTCACTTTGATGGTATAAAATTTACCGTTCACTATTCAATGAAATACTTACATAATTATGAATATGATCTATACTTTTTGAGGCTGATACTTTTTTATTTGAAGTACTTGTCTATTGAAAAAAGAAAGTAACTACTTGATTTGAATACTCTAACTGGGAAGTGAATATCCATTACTAACACGAATGGTTATCACTAATGAATTGAAGTATTCATGTATTCAGCCAAATCACAAATCCAATGAATACACTTAAAATACCATAATTATGAACGCCGGTTATTTTACTGGAACAACTGAATTCATTTCATGAAACCTCATGTTTATTGCAGAGACATAATGGAGTCAAGCTGCAACTTCTCAAAGCCACTAATTCTCTTGCTCAACTTCTTCAATATTTTAATTGAATTTATTTCATTTTGAAAAATGAGGATATAAGGAAATTGTTATTAAGATAAAACTTTTCAACCCTTATTGACTAATTTCATTTTTCGTTTGGTTTCTTAAAATATCTTAAGATATCAGTATTACATTTCCATTTCGTTAATAAAATCCTTTATTATTGCTTTGAATTTCATCTTTGTTTATATCACCTCGAATTTATTTGGGAAATAATCTTTTTAGTTATAAGTTGAATGGTTAACATATCGCTCCATGATATTTAGAGACTTTCGTAGAAAAAAGCTACGGAATTCAGTAATAAAATTAATCAAATCAGTCCTATATTACAATTTATAAGACCTAAAACTTTTGTTAAAACAATTTTATCTACTGTATGTTTGTAAGTAGCTAAACATAAGTACAGAAACATTCAAACTTTACGAACTCCAACAGTCATGTCTAGCAGGTTCAAATAATATGTATATAAGTTTACTTCAGTTCTATAGAGATATATTAAGCCCCGACAAGTACATACATTCCCATACTCAAACTCTCTGAAAGTATGTAGTGTATTTGAATTACTGAATGACGCATACAAACATTTGATGATAATTAGCAACTTGAAACATTTACAAGTTTTGTACAGATGAACTAATTCATTTATTTTCAGTAGTGTTGTTATTGAAAATTCTGCATGACATTGTCATAAACTAAAATAAACTTTTATTGAACATTCCTGAAGCGTTTCTATCTTCTAAGTTAATTGATGTACAGAAACAAAATCAAATCATAAAAGGAATTTACTCAAGTATTTCTTACAACACTTCTAGTTCATCTATGGATCAATCTTTGATAAATGTTGCTTGCATATTAACGATAAAGTTTTAAAACAATCTGTAATCTTAGGCTGAATACTTTGATATGAACAATAAAACATCTCGAACCTGTATTCTATGGACTGATTTCTGCATCGAACCAATTTATCAGGAGATTACATGTGGTAATAATAGCTTGACACCTATAATGTCACTTCAAATAAATGATGAAAACTGATTGAACAGGTGTTTTATTTAATAGTTATGAAAATGTTCTAATTTTCAAATAATTCGAATTACGGGTATTGATCAATAACAAATTGAGAAAATAGTACCTTTAAACCTTTTTTTAAATGTTCACTAGTGAATGTAATGAATAGTTAAATAAATGAATGAATGAAAAGTTCTAACCATCTCATTTAATCAGTCATTCATCCATCAATTTATTTAGTCAATTAATGAATTCGCATGAATGCTTATTTTTAGTTCATTTTACTTGAGTAACATTCGTAACAATTTTTATTCATTAGTTCATTATAAGTTGGTTGATTTGTACTTTCAGTTGAATTGTTTCGCCTTGATATTTATTATTTGAAACAAATTAAAAAGTAGGACCCATATGTTCATTTTTTATTGAACTTACATTCTTACTGAAGGGAAGTTTTATTGGTATAAATGATATGCAATAGATGATTAGTATCAAGGATTCAGATAATCATGCAATGAACATACAAGTCAATGAAATGAAATAATGAAATATCAAGATTATTCATTATTAAAATCACAAATTTCTTATTTATCTGCTGAACATCATAGCAGTGATCAATTATAGCAAAAACGATGCAAGTGTGCGTTTGGTAGTATATATTTATCTTATCGGCAATAAGGTCTTTCCATTTAGATTTCAGAGTTGCTCGTCAATCATTTTTGAAAAAAAATTACTGCTCAGCCTGAGGACCAAGCTGATTTCGATTACGATATATGAAATACACTTCAACTCATGAAGCATTTGATTTCATGATCATTGTACCCATCAAAATGATGGTCATAGATCAGGGCAACATATCATTACGTTTTCATGGAAAATACTTGATTTAATCAAATTCAGTTAATGTTCAGTTGTATAGTGTTCTGATATTTTACTCATGATGACTATTTACCTGTCTTCATTTGTCTAGTTCTCATCAATCAGCAAAAACCTCCAGTTATCGTCCATTTTTCAACAGTAACACATTGATAAATAGGTTTTATTTTCACAGTTGTAAGTTTACTTTAAAAACAAAATATTTTCCCATTGCTTAATATCCGACAATATACTCGTACTAATTAACAGTATACCAAAATGACTGAAATAGTATCAACCACTTCTCTATAATGAGTTGGTTGATGAATAATGTTTTACAGTTAGATAACTTCAGGTAATATTGATTTTGAACTGATTATATTAATTAGTCAGTGATCGATTCGTTACCACAATCAGGATTTTATATTCATCGTATTCCAAGCTTCCGTTTAACATATAAACTGTTGTTATTTTCAGTGTATTATTCACCCGTCGCTCTGTTCTTTGTCAATTATAACTTGGTTGGGTAAAAACCACAATTTCTTATTTGTGGTGTGATGTGGTCTAATAATTAACGTACATTAGCCAATGGGTTTCTTGGTTTGTGGTTCCTTACCGAACTAGAGTAAAACTACGATATAGATTATTTGAAATCATGATACCTTCGGTCGTTGCTTGAAGTCATTCGTTGTCTGTCAAAGCGTATTATTACTTAAAATGAAGGCAGGCAGTCTAATAAGCATGAAGTGTATGAGTCATTAGTGAAATTTGTAGTCAAACTCTTAGACTACGTTAGTTCTAACATTGAGAAGAACCTTCGATTCGCAAAAATAAGATTCCTTCCATAATACACATATATTTTTTTAAAAATAAAACTCAACCAAGCTAATTTAATTTACTGTTCAGATTAATAAAATAGTATCTCGCAACATAATATTCAATTAAATAGGCAATCAATAAGCTAAAATTGCATGTCAGTAGGTCATATTTATGATGCCGAGTAGATAAACCATATTTTATTTACTAGATTTATTGGCTCTTAATGTCATTGGATTTTAGGAATCCATGCAACTAGATGATTCTGAATGAACAGTTGTCATTCCCTTACAACTGAATTTATTTCAAACATCTAATCATGAAGACAGAAACAATTTTCACTCTCTCTACGACAATATGCATAATTCCTTTTAATGTTTTCGTCGGGATTTTTATTATTAAGAATGTTTTTCTGGAGATACGCTAACTACTATTCTACGTTTATGAAAAGCTTCATTTTATAATGAACACTGTCATATCTATGGATAAATGGTTATTAATTAAATAGTGTTAAAACGTTCTACCAGTACTGTTTGTACTTCTTCACAGGTAATTATAATGCATGTCAAATTACGAAATGTTACATACATATTCGAATTTTTGTCAAATCTACGAAATATTTCATCATTTCTAAAGTCTGAATTGATTACAACATTGTAGTTGATAGAAACAGTTCTTTTGATTAGAACAGTTAATTACTTTAATTATTGATTATCAAAATAATTGCAAGATATGTTCTGGTGAAGTTTCGTATTACAAAGAATAATTATTTTGGCGGAAAATTTTAGATTTGTGATAAATGGCTTTGAATTGTTAAGATGTATTGATGGAATAATATTTGATAGATGATATACAATGAAAACATTATGGTCTACTGATCAATGTTCACGAGATTGAATTATTGAAGTGAAGCTTCTTAATGGATTAATGTAAAAAAAGCAGGAAGAAAACTAGTCTTTTTAAGGGTGGAAGAGTAATTTACACACATAAAATATTAGTAAAAGATAAGTATGATTATATATCATAGGAAATTATATATAACGGTATTTAAGTAATGCACCTATCATTGAAGTTAAGACTTGACTATCTGACCTAAATCATCGCCGCTACATTCATAATTCGAAGTATATGATGAAGTGAAGAAATAAAGAACAAGTAGTTTTAAAAAAGTAAAGAGATCTAGTAATATTTGAATAAGTTCACAGCCTTGGTGCATACCGTTTAGATAACTAAACAATTCTATGTATTCTTATATAATAATCATCAACTTATCCTTGTTCATTTATGTAAAATTGCAAGTAAGTCAGACTTTATAATCCCACTAGTAGTTGATTTTTCAAAAAGTTTTTATATTTTTCATTATACTGCTACTAATTTTACTAATTTGGCATTTATTTTGTTGATTTCATCTAGTGATTTTGAATGTAATGTGACAACTTGATTCAATGGATATTTGCGTCTTTTTCGTTATGAATTGATTTCTAAGTGGTATAATCTTATGTATATTCAAGTTATATCATTGAATTTTCTCTCAATTTATTAGTTATTTAGAAACATTGATTTCACATCGGACAATAATGTCAACTTTAATGATTCACTGTTATTTGACTTCATTCAATCTGTTTTGTATGCCTCTCCAAATGAAATATACAGAATGTTGTTTTGTCAAAATAGTTTTTGTGCTTTGCTATGTGATTTTAATAAAGATCGTAAATAATATTGAAAGCCATCTTTATGAACATTTCAGTGGTAATTGGAGGTATTATGTCTTATAATCTTATTTATTCGTATTCCATTTCTCAATTCAATCAATATTTTTGTTGGCTAACTACGCAATCATTCACTCTCTTGCCTCTAACTTTGAAATATTTATGACCAGAGAACCAGTCTGAACTAATGGTACCAGATAAAGTATGTCGAAACCACTTGTAGTGGGTCAAGGCTGGATTCTGGTTCTATATATTTGTAAATGAGTTTCAAAGGGAGAATTCAGTTGATTGGTTAGACAAAAGTCAACGCCTGTTTTTAATACTTTTACAATATTCGGACCATTTACACATAGAAGTTAGATGTGAGTGTTAATATCCAGTGATGTAGCTGCATATTCAATTGTCGTTACGCTTCTGTTTATTGGATATTGCTTCATATACGATTTATATTTCTTAAGGTGTGAACAAATTCCTTCTTATGCAACAACAAATTTTCTAAAGACCACATGTAAACTTACTGATAAATAATGGAGATAGATGCATATTTTTGAAAGTAGATCTGAATAATTTTAAACTGTTAAACTACCATAATTCTTACCAATATTGTTTATAAATTTAGCACGATAAGTGAAATGCATTAACTGTTCAGATCAAAACAGAAATAGGATGTTTCTTAGATCGCTCTCCTCCGATACAAAATGGCAAAAATTTAATTGATACGTGAATTAGGAATTTATATGTGATCCATACTCAACAAGACTAGTCTTCCCTGCAACATGGAATTATTAATTAGCATCCTATTTTATTTTATCTGATGTTGTTATCAGCAATAAAAAAGATTAATTATTTTCAGTCTAGAATATGTATTTGAGGTAGGTGAATATCTCAGGTAAATAATAACAATTCTTTATCAATCCTATCGTTCAATTGATTATATCGAATTTACTTTTCGTTTGGTGTTAATTTTGTTGTTGTTGTTGTCGTTATTGTTTAACCAATATTTAGTGTTTTGTAAGTCGTTCTGTAGTCAAACTTTTACAGAATATAAAGCTATCTATATCATTACATTGTTATTTTAATAAAGAAATTGACTTTTTTTCACACCTGATCAGTAAATCTGAAAGATTTAATTAAGAAATAAGAAGATTCCCATAAACGTGTGTGATTAATAACAAATTTCAACATACTTCACAAATTTTACCACATTGAAATGTGATATTGTTTACTAATCTAGGTAATATAGAATTTACACAGATCTGAATAAAATAGATCAACAAGATACAATGGTGAAAAAAGCAGTCGATATTGAAAATCTGTAAGTAATCAAAATATCAAAAAGCTATTAAAACTAATAACTATGTAAATTAGTCAATATTTCAATAACCTAGTAATGTTTACGCATCAAAGGTAATAAAATGTTTAATTTATGGTGAAACCAATTATTTTTAAGATTGATACTCAAGATCATCATGATGTTATCACTGAACCATACCCTCAAATCAAAATAGGTCGCTTATTATAGATTATATGACAAGTAATTGAAATGAGATTGTGTAGTGAATTGCTCTGTGTGGTTGTATTTAGTTGTTGTTGTATGGAATATAAGTTTCTCGAAGAGGAGCTTTCAGAATGTCGAAAAACTGAAAGATTTATTTATTTATTTAATAATTAAAAGGTATATCTTGATAGGGATTACTTTGAACATTGAATAAATTACAGATGTCTTAAGAAAAAAGGATACTATCATAAAGTCGTTGTCCATCAGTAATATTTTGTGAGTGATGTTAGGAGAGTTCATATTGGATAACGTGGAGAGAACGTGAAGGCGCATAATAAGCTATCTTCACCCCTATGAAGATTCACAAGGAAAAGTGTTTATCAGTCTTATAAACAAAATAGTCTGATATCAAGATAAGAAGAACGATTCATGAACGTGAAGAAATTTATAGATGATTTATAAACTGTGTACATATTCTGAGTTTTAATTGCTTCGTGTTATAAATCATTTTTTCTTAAAACCCAGTTTTCGATTAACTAAGAATCGGGTTTTCTGTACAAGGTTAATTTAAGTATCCTTCAACATTAGGAGTATAAAAACGTACGACGGTGTTCAGGCCGTTGGCATTATCTACTACAAATGTACGGGATGGTTTAAGTATTACACACATAAACCAAAAATAGCATACGCCAGTTTGGTTTTTTAATGAATATATAATAGTATATGAAGAAATATGTAGATTATTAGCGATCGTGTTTGTTATATTAAAATACAGTTTATATATTGTTAATTATCAACCTTATTTAAATATTGGGCTTTGAATCTTAAAAATTTTGTGAAATTAATTGATTAACTGTTCTAAAACCGAAGATTTTCCTGGTTTTCATGAATATAACTGTATTTTTGACTTATGTGTATCAGTAGCGCTAGCACATTACACTTCATGCTGTAAGGAACTATGATACATTTTTTCAAGTTGATTTTCGATTACCACAATCTTTTAATAAATGGCTTATAAAGTACAATCGGTTTCTCTCGATCGATTGACGTTGAGATGAATTTACTCTCTTGATGATAATGCATTATAGGATAAGTTGATTACAATCTTAACATATTTTTGTATTGATCTAGTATATTATCGTAATTGAACTACTACCGAAATTAACCTAGGGATTCATATGTTCATTTCATCCTGGATTAAGTTGGTTTCTTAACAGGAAGTCAATCAGTGATATAAAACTTCATTATAGAATACACGTGATTTTCGGCAAAGTATATACTTGTATTTATCTGAAATTTCGTATCATTTGAAGGTAACCCAGTACCGTCTGGGAAACTATTGAACGATGACAAATTTCTCCTAACCACAATAATTTCAAGTATTACCATTGTTGAATAGATAAATGAAACTAAAGAATATACGAAGGGAAGCAAAAGTATCACCTCACCATTGTTGCCACAAAATATCCCATATCATTTAGTGGGAGTGGTGGTATGGTGTACAAAGATTAGGTTCAACACACACAGATTTTAATTGATTGAGGAACGAATGACTTACACGCTAATTTCATACAATTGGTTCCCTTTATTAAATGGAATAATGCCGGAACAAACATTGATGCAGAATAATATGAATTCATTATATTTTGTGGTTTCTCATCAGCTGCTTACAACCATATATGTGTTGAAAGTTAACATTGAGGTAGGACATTATGTAAAACAATCGACATAGATGAACGAAAAAAATAAGAATGACAAAGGTCTCTTTTCGTTCATTTATGTCGAGTGTTTTACA